>NC_092213.1:14782715-14807517 GCF_043381705.1 Parasteatoda tepidariorum
CTGTTGCGAGAATTTCTCAGAATGTGCTTATCCGCGCTGAATAAGCGCCCCACGGGAGGTCAAGGTTTTTAAACACGCTGTGAATGCATATATATTGCACATTAATTTTATAAATTAAAAAAACATAAGCATTTTTTTATAAAATTTAATTTTTCTTTTTAGAAAGCTTACCGAGTTATAGAAAAAAGTAACGATTTCATTCGACATTTCCGTTACAAATATTTGTACTTTTTCCCCAAAAAAGTAACGAAAGTACAAGTAAAAGTATTAAATTTTAAAAGTAACGAAGTACAAGTAAAAGTACGTACTTTTTACTTGTACCGGCGGTACAAGTAACGAAAGTAAAAGTACTGCCATATATGGTCATGAGTAACAGTTACAAACTCACAGCAGCTATAAAAATAGCATATTATTCGCAAAAATGCATCAATCATATTAACGAAGCCTTCGAAAAACAGCCTTTAAAGAAACACTCCGTGTTCCAAAAGCCACATTTTTCAAATTGTTCATAAGTGATCATTAATTTTTAAGATACCTCATGTGTATAGTATCAGCTGAATTATTCTGAACGTCATAAAATGAATAAAATATATATAAAAAGGGTTTTGTATACATTAGAAACTAATTTTACAGAAACTATTCCAGTCACGAAGACTTACAATTCAGAATTTTTTTTTTTTATATATTTATAAATAACAAACATTAGAATGAGTAATACCAACTGAAAAGTAAATGATAAATATAATGGTAGTAAATTTACACTAAAAAAGAACTTTCTCGTCTGGTTTTTCCAGACAGAATAAATTTTTATTCAGATCCTTAGAATTTTTTTTTTTTTTTTAATTCTGAAAGTTGCAACTAGTTTGATGCTTTAAAGTTAGGCGGGGGGGGGGGACTATTCAAACTAATATTGCCTGCTTTATGCATTAGTTTTTAAAGTTAAAATTATTATCGGGACAATTTTTTTCATTAAGTTTATAAGTTAAGTTATTGAAATAAGTTTTACCGAATAAGGATATTTAATCTGACACCGAGCTTTAAATAATGGAATAAACGTTATTTTAACTTTAGAACTACGCACCTTAGTTTAAGGTAAATACTTATTAAATAAAACTAAACTGATATTTCGTAATTTTTCAACTCTTTCATAAATATGAATGATTTTGTTTAATTTTTAACATTTCTTACTTGGGGAAAAATGGTTTTTATGGTGTATTTCTTTGTATTTTGGTCATGAAACACTATCCACTTTACTCAACTTAGGAAATATTTATACGCCATAAAAATGTGAAGACGGTTACTTCAATCAAATTTCTTACGCTTCTCATTATTTTACTTTGTCTTTACCCCCCCCCCAACAAAGGTAAGTTAGATAAATTAAATAACCATTATTAACTATTATTTTCTAAAAACTTTCGATAATATATTTATAATTTCAAAGTTTCGTAATCTTATGATGAAATTTCTGAATGAATCAATTACACTTATTTAACAGCATTCAAAGAATAATTTTCGGAAAATTTTAGAATTAAAAATATATATTTGATTACCTGTTGACATTTTTTATTTTAAGAATATTTCTTTTTTTTTCTGCATACTGTTAGAAAATATAGTTATAAATGAATCGATTCAGTTATAATAAATAAAATAATGCTAACAAATATTACAAATTAAATACTTGATGAAAGAGTAAAATAAACAGATATTTAATTTAGACTTAGTAATTATCAAAATGAATGGGAAATTAATCCCTGTACTACATATAAGGTGTGTTCAATTGATCAACCATAATGTATGTTTATTTTTAAAAAATGGTATCATAACCTACTTTGAAGACACCCGCTAGATAGAACTTTTGGTTACTATAAGAATTCATATTTCTTAAATCCATGCTAGATGAATGAATGTTCATTCTCGTCGCATAAGTATAATTATTACTCTCATGCTCTGTTACAGAAACTACTTAATAACTATAAAATATGATGCTAATGCTTTAAAACTATCAGTTCATTCCAAATTAAACACTTTAAAATATAAATCACAATTATATGCTTCAAACTATTTCTTTAATGTAAATTCTCAGTGCTATGTTATAACATTCAAACTCTTATTTAAAGACTATAATTCAATACTACTAATCATTACTCAGAAATGTAAAATTTTTAACTAATTAAATCAGTGGTCCCCAACCTTTTTGTACCCAAGAGCAAATACCAGAATATCGGTCGAATGGTGGGCACCATTTATTTTTTCAAGATAAATTTACAGTTGGTAGACATAGTATTAATATTCTTGTGTAAATAAATGATTACTAAATTGCTTTCAAAACATACGAAGTATAAAAATTATTAATAATATACAGTCAATGTGGTGTTTGGTATGGCATTTCGATGGCCAGGGCTACATAATTGGGAGAATATGATGCTCTTTTTAAGAATGGAATTTATTCCTTTAACTATATTCCAGAATTTCTCATAAGATAAAATAGTTTTGAGGATAATGTCATTCTGAAGATCCACAATTTCTATCTCCAATTCTTATCGCTTTATTTGAAGAAATTCTGAAATGTATGTTGCTATTACGGTTATGTTAATTTGGTTGGTAAAAGGATTAACAAAAAAGTTATCATAAGGCCCGATGATATTAAATTGTTGAAAGCGCTTTTTAAATTGTTCTTTAAGCTAGGGGTGCACAACCTTTNCGGTTATGTTAATTTGGTTGGTAAAAGGATTAACAAAAAAGTTATCATAAGGCCCGATGATATTAAATTGTTGAAAGCGCTTTTTAAATTGTTCTTTAAGCAATTGGAGGCTGATGACAATTGCTAATAAGTCAATTTCACTGTCACCTATCATTTTTTTCATGTTTGGAAAATGCGCAAGAGACTTCATTTTCAAATGTGATATCCACAAAACTAGCTTAGCTCTGAACGAGTTTAAAGCCTCTATCATTTTTGCTTCATGTTTATCCTTCCCCTGCAGCTCCAAGTTCAAATTATTTAGTTTTTCCATTACGTCCGTTATGAATGACAAATCTGCTAGCCAAAGAGGATCTCTTGGTTCTAAAAAATGTTTGATTTTTGGCTGCAAGATAATTTTTTATTTCTCCAATTAAATGCAGAAATCTATCAAGTACTTTGCCTTTACTGAGTCAGCCAACTTCAGTATGTATTTGCATAGCATTTATTGGAAAACGGAAATATTTATCGTTAGGCAGGCACAAGTAGCGGGGGCACCTAGATCGATCGAGGGGAGCCATGGTGCCCGCGGGCATAGGGTTGGCGACCCCTGAATTAAATATTTGACTAAATTTATCTTATTTTTCAGACTGTATTTTAGGTTTCAAATAAATTGTCAAATTTAGATGTAATCATATTATGAGAGACTTTGAATTAGTAGGTCAGTACTCAATAGATTTTAAAATTGGCTAAATATTATTGATCATTCTAGTGAGAAATATGTATCTCGGTAGCCTAAGTGTTACATACAAGTTATTTTATGTATCTAAACAAATTGACTTAAAAATGGGTTTTTTACCACTTGTCGTTTTTCAAAAGAAAACACATTTAGTAATAAAATTACAACAATCACTTTAATAAAAGCAATTGTACAACATGTGTTAGAAAAGATTTATTAAATAAAAGATGTTACAAATAATTTTAATAAAAGTTGCTAGAAATATTTTTATTTTTTTTTCATTGAAAAAAACATATTAACTTGAACTAAGGATTCTAATGATAAGAAAATGAATCACAATTTACATCTTAGTCAAACATAACTGGTTGTAAATAAAGTAATATAATCAGGGGGTAAATTGAAACCAATATGAACATGAAAGTAGATATTTATTATTTAAAAAACTATTTCATTACATTTTATCAAAAATATGGTGTGTCAGTAGAATAAAACATACTGTATTTAATCAGATGACATTTTTGAGAAAAACTCTTATTCATTATACTACAATAAAAAGGTTTCTCACCAGTAAAAACACAAACAGTATAGTTAGCTTTTGAAAAATTAAAAACTCTTTTTATTTTAAACATATTAAAAGAATAAGATTTTGGACCAGTATGAATAAAACAACAATAAATTAGATGGACCTTAAGTGAAAAAAAAAAAAGAACTTTTAACAGGGTGCGTAGCCAAATAATTCAACAAAAAATAAGCACTTTTCAAGCAGTCAAAAAATATTTTTAAGCACTTTAAAAAAATTTCATAATTAGGCAGGATTGGAAAGTTTTTGACAATTGACGGTTTTATATTGTTTTAACCGACATGTCAAAAAAAAACCTTTTGGCCTTGTTTTTGTCAATTGTCAAAAATCATGAAATTTCGAATCACGTAAAACGAATTTCAAACGCTACGCCTGATAATACGCCGGAATAGATTGGGATTGAATTAATTGTGAAAACGTTGAACAAAACAATGTGAACCGTGTCTTTTTGTATGATTCGTAGCGAAAATCAACATGGTAAAGGAAAAATCTCATTTTGAAAAAGGAAAAATTAAGCACTTTTTAAAAACACCCTTTGAGAAAGGGAAAATTAAGCACTTTTTAAAAACACCCATTGAAAAAAGCACCTTTAAGGGCTTTTAAAAAACGAAAATAAGCACCTTTAAGCACTTTTTCAAAACACTATGCACCCTGTTTAACAAGCAAATGGCTTTTAAATAGCCTGAACATGACTGTGATTAGTTAGATAGTTCTTTCTTGAAAAAGCCTTATTACATGAGTAAAGTTTCGTACCACTATGAAGACGACTTTGTTCAGTGAAACTACCTCTTAATGAAAAACTTTTGTTACATACACTACAAGAATAAGGCATCTCACCAATACGAGCACCGCCTATGAACTGTAAGATTACTTTTTGTGAGAAACTCTTATAATATGTAATACATGAATAAGGTTTCTCACCAGTATGCACACAACAGTGTTTATTCAGAGTCACTCAATGTAAAAAACTCTTATTACATATACTACATGAATAAGACTTCTCTTTAATATGAACGCTACCGCATGTAGTGAGATGACTTTTTCATGAAATTTTTTTATTACACATACTTAAAGGATAAGGCTTCTCACCAGTATGAACAAGACTGTGTTTTGTCAAACTACATTTTAGTGAAAATTTTTTATTACATACACTACAAGAATTAGGCTTCTCACCAGTATGAACACGACTGTGTTCTGTCAGACAACTTTTTCGTGAAAAACTCTTATTACATATACTACAAGAATAAGGCTTCTCACCAGTATGAACAAGACTGTGTTTATTCAGACTCCCTCTTTCTGAAAAACTCTTATTACATATACTACAAGAATAAGGCTTCGCACCAGTATGAACAAGACGGTGTTTATTCAAAGTCCCTCTTTCTGAAAATTTCTTATTACATATACTACAAGAATAAGGTTTCTCACCAGTATGAACACGACTGTGTATTGTCAGACTACCTTTTTGTGAAAAACTCTTATTACATATGCTACAAGAATAAGGCTTCTCACCAGTATGAACAAGACTGTGTATTGTCAGACTACCTTTTCGTGAAAAACTCTTATTACATATGCTACAAGAATAAGGCTTCACACCAGTATGAACAAGACTGTGTATTTTCAGACTATCTTTATGTGAAAATTTTTTATTACATATACTACAAGAATAAGGTTTCTCCCCAGTATGAACACGACAGTGTTGATTCAGAGTACCTTTCCTTGAAAAACTCTTATTACATATACTACAAGAATAAGGTTTCTCCCCAGTATGAACACGAGAGTGTTGATTCAGAGTACCTTCCATTGAAAAACTCTTATTACATATACCACAAGAATAAGGTTTCTCCCCAGTATGAACACGAGAGTGTAAATTCAGATTCCTTTTCTCTGAAAAACTCTTCTTACATATATTACAAGAATAAAGCTTCTCACCAGTATGAAAATGACTGTGTTTTGTCAGATTACCTTTTCGAGAAAAACTCTTATTACATATACTACAAGAATAAGGCTTCTTACCAGTATGAATAAGACTGTGTTTATTCAGACTCCCTCTTTCTGAAAAACTCTTATTACATATACTACAACAATAAGGCTTCTCACCAGTATGAGAACGACTGTGTCTTGTCAGATTACCTTCTTGAGAAAAACTTTTATTACATATAGTACAAGAATAAGGCTTCGCACCAGTATGAATATGACCATGTATAGTGAGATATCTTTTTAGTAAAAATTTTTTATTACATATAGTACAAGAATAAGGTTTCTTACCAGTATGAACAAGACTGTGTTTTGTCAGACTACATTTTAGTGAAAATTTTTTATTACACATACTACAAGAATAAGGTTTCTCACCAGTATGAACACGACTGTGTTCTGTCAGACTACGTTTTTGTGAAAAACTCTTATTACATATATTACAAGAATAAGGCTTCACACCAGTATGAACAAGA
This sequence comes from Parasteatoda tepidariorum, assembly GCF_043381705.1. NCBI lineage: Eukaryota > Metazoa > Arthropoda > Arachnida > Araneae > Theridiidae > Parasteatoda > Parasteatoda tepidariorum. The sequence continues at coordinate 14,789,159 of NC_092213.1, forward strand.
CTGTGTATTTTCAGACTATCTTTATGTGAAAAATTTTTATTACATATACTACAAGAATAAGGTTTCTCCCCAGTATGAACACGACAGTGTCGATTCAGAGTACCTTTCATTGAAAAACTCTTATTACATACACTACAAGAATAAGGTTTCTTCCCAGTATGAACACGATTGTGTATTTTCAAACTACCTTTTTGTGAAAAACTTTTATTACATATACCACAAGAATAAGGTTTCTCCCCAGTATGAACACGAGAGTGTAAATTCAGATTCCTTTTCTCTGAAAAACTCTTCTTACATATATTACAAGAATAAAGCTTCTCACCAGTATGAAAATGACTGTGTTTTGTCAGATTACCTTTTCGAGAAAAACTCTTATTACATATACTACAAGAATAAGGCTTCTCACCAGTATGAACAAGACAGTGTTTATTCAGACTCCCTCTTTCTGAAAAACTCTTATTACATATACTACAAGAAAAAGGCTTCTCACCAGTATGGAAACGACTGTGTCTTGTCAGATTACCTTCTTGAGAATCACTTTTATTACATATAGTACAAGAATATGGCTTCGCACCAGTATGAATACGACCGTGTATAGTGAGATTTCTTTTTCGTAAAAATTTTTTATTACATATACTACAAGAATAAGGTTTCTTACCAGTATGAACAAGACTGTGTTTTGTCAGACTACATTTTAGTGAAAAATTTTTATTACATATACTACAAGAATAAGGTTTCTCACCAGTATGAACACGACTGTGTCCTGTCAGACTACGTTTTTGCAAAAAACTCTTATTACATATATTACAAGAATAAGGCTTCACACCAGAATGAACAAGACTGTGTATTTTCAGACTATCTTTATGTGAAAAATTTTTATTACATATACTACAAGAATAAGGTTTCTCCCCAGTATGAACACGACAGTGTCGATTCAGAGTACCTTTCATTGAAAAACTCTTATTACATACACTACAAGAATAAGGTTTCTTCCCAGTATGAACACGATTGTGTATTTTCAAACTACCTTTTTGTGAAAAACTTTTATCACATATACCACAAGAATAAGGTTTCTCCCCAGTATGAACACGAGAGTGTAAATTCAGATTCTTTTTCTCCGAAAAACTCTTCTTACATATATTACAAGAATAAGGCTTCTCACCAGTATGAAAACGACTGTGTTTTGTCAGACTACCTTTTTGAGAAAAACTCTTATTACATATACTACAAGAATAAGGCTTCTTACCAGTATGAACAAGACTGTGTGTAGTGAGATGATTTTTTTGTGAATATTTTTTATTACATATACTACAAGAATAAGGCTTCTCACCAGTATGAACACGCCTATGTATAGTCAGATTTCTTTTTTGTGAAAACTTTTTATTACATATAGTACAAGAATGAGGTTTCTCACCAGTATGAGCATGACTATATTTAGTCATATTACTTTCTGAAAGCTCTTATTACATATACTAAATGAAAAAGGCTTCTCACCAGTATGAACACTTGTAAAAAAACTCTTATTTTATATGCTACAGGAATAAGTTTTTTTACCAGTATGAATTTTAGTATTTACTCATACTTTTTTCTGAAAAACTATTGTTAGAATAACAAGAATAAGGTTTACTTACAGGATGATACCTATTCAGAATTAAATTAGGCCTTTAATAACATATGATACAAAAAAGAGCATGCTGTATCAAGTCACTAACTTTGACTAAATTTTTACTTAAGTAACATATAATACTGTGGAAATATGATCACCTTACAGCAGGCACATGATTTATTAATAGACACCTTTGTGATATTAATTAAATTACCAAGATACTAAATTATTACTATATAGATACTAAATTATTACCATGATACTATTAAACTAAATTATTTCACTTTATGTTTTTTTATCACAAACAGCAGAATAATATACAATTTCATGTATTAGATTCAATTAACCAAAAACATAATATTTAAGAAAAGAAAAAGATATATGCATGCACAATATGAATTTTATTTACTGTCAGCAAGAAGATATTTTATCACTCACATCGATTTTTTTTCTGCATATAGGAGATAATATTTGAATTAGATCTGCATGGAAATAACCTTTGTTAAGCGCTTTCTATATTGTTTCCGTTACTATGCTGGTAATTCACTTCACATTTGTGAGATTATGGATATGCAGGCTTATAAATTTAATCCAAATAGGAGCAAATCAAAAACAATTTTTTTACGCTTTTCTTTCCACAAATAGGGTTTATTAAAGTCGTCTTCGGTATAAGTAAGAAAGTATGCTTTTATATAGTTTCTCAGCAAGGAATTTTTCAACAAATAAGTACAGATTTGAGCGTTGGCTACGTTATCGGTTGCCTACTTCAACACACCTGATGTCCAGAATCTTGGGACAGTTTTTAAAAAGTAGAGTAAGTTACTACAGAATATCAACCTCTCCTTTTCTTAAGAGAGCATTCATACTGCATTGTAGAAAACAGCATATGCAATTCTAAAGATGCTATTAAGAAAATGATTGGGAAATTTCTTGCGAGTATAGTATTTCACTAACGAAGTCGCGCTGGCATCTCAGAATTCACCCACATGAGTTTTAAACACGCACTATTTTTGTGTCGATCAGAAACATTATCACAGTTCACATTTAACACACCCCTGATTGCTATCGAGGAAGAATGAGTCTAATTTGATGATCCTCTTCTCTCGACGTGATTGAAAGTGCGTTGATTACAAACACTCCGTAAATTAGAGCATATTTTTAAACAAAATAGAATTTTCTATATATTTATAGGTAATATATAATATTTTAAGACATCCCATATGAAGAGCCTTAAAATCGTTACGCTTTTCTTGATGATGGTAACAGACGGGCATTTTTGGAGCTCTGTCTTGGTTGCGCTTATAACTCGCTAATTGTATAAAGGGAGATGCTTTTCTTGAAGCAGTAGAGTTAATTTAATATCCTTGGCAACAGTTTCCGTTGTCGCCAAATATTGTGCCAACTTATTCGACGTAGTCGTAAAAGTTGTTCTCAATTGGGCACGTTCCAATATTCGCACCGGTGTAACCGGTTACACTGGTTTGCCGCACCGACCGTTCCAATATTAAAACCAGTTACACCAGTGCACTGCACCGATCGTTCCAATATTCAAACCAGTGTCACCAGTTACGCACGAAGTGCACCAGGTTTCTGGTCGGTTTGGTCAGTTCGCATGACGTCATTACCCTTATTTGTTTACAAACTTTATTATACTGCTGTTGAGATCGTCATAATTTTGCTGTATTTTTGAATGGATTTTAATATAAATTTGTTATAAAAACTTGTTTTATCATTGAAAATAAATTTTCTTGTNTTATTTTAAATAATTTTTAAAAATTATTTTATTTTAAGAGTAAAAACATATAAATTAATTATAAAAGCTTATATACGTTATTTTTATCGAAAATTTAAGGTAACAATACTTTTCGCGCTTTTTGAGAGGCGAATCTTCTATCACATCATCAAAATCAATTTCCTGTGAGACATACATTTTGCTTTGCAGTCAAAATCTGTTTGACTTAGAAACATCAAATTATGAAGGTGTGTAGAAAATATGTAAAGAGTTAGAAAAAATACAGTTTGATTATTAGTTTTTTTTTTTATAATCGCCGCTGAAAGACTGACTCAATTTTGAGCCAATGTTTAACTACCAAGCCTTGAAATTTTAAAACCAATCCAGAAGACAAGAGAACTCCAGGATCAAGTAGTGAAAGTAGTAGTTTTGTCTTTGTGGAGGACGTTTTGATGGAACTAGCCTGCAATTGAGTTACATGGAGAGGAAAACCACGAAATCCTCCCACGGTTAGTCTAATACCAAGGGAACTCTAATCCATGATCCGCCTACCACTGAGGATATTTCACGTCAGCACTGTGGTCGGTAAAAGTCGGGTTTAGAATTCATATCTATCAGCCATCACTGGGATTCGAACTCGGTGCACCTCATTCGGAGGATGCTCTATCCCTCGAGTCCAACTTTATTGAGTAATAACTCTGCGACAGGTTCCAATTTTATTGATTTGCTAAAATTTAATCATCTTCAAAATGTAAATGGTAATTCAATCGTAATTTTTGTAGAGAAAAAAGGAAATAAACCGTTTTTCCTCTTAACCTGCAATGAATGCAGAAGCAACCACGAGGGTTAAGTGAGCAAAATGAACAGGCAGCGGAGCCTTCCAGTTCTTTAAATAATTGTTAAATTATTAGCTATTAACCTGCGTACTTAAAAAAATAAGAAAAACATTTCTCAGTATTAGGAAATAATAATTAAAAACTGTCATCAGATGGAATAGAACCCACGATCTCACAGTTATGTGTTAGATTTCATAATCATCAGCCCCAAATATACACACCTGCCTTGCGGATATTTTTTAAACTTAATAAATTAAGTCATTTGGTTACTTGACCATAATTCGGCTTATCTTATTCATTTTCAGCTTATGTATATGCACCAAAAATAAATTCAAAACTAGACTAGATATAACACAAGGACTGCTAATTTAACTGTCGGATATAAACCTTATTTAAGATTGAAAATCATAAAACTATGAAAAATCTACATTCCTCGAATTAAATATTTTAAAAATAGTCTGTTTTTGGGTTATAATATTCCTAATTACCTTAATAAACATTAATCGTAATGTCGGGGTTCCACCGATGGAAGACATTTAATATATCAATGGAACACACTAAAGCTTTATAGCAATTAGTTTTACAATTACAATTATAGAATAATTATTATAAGATTATTATAGAATGAATATAGAATTAATATTTATAATAGAATGAAAGGTTTTAAAAGACAAATATTTGTTAATGTTTAATCTAACGAATAGCTCGTGATAAATTTCGTGACAAAAAAAAGAAGAAAATTGAAGACTGATTGATTTCCGGATTTTAGAAACACCTTCTAGTTTTAATATTCAATCAAATTGGTTTCGATGTCTTTCGTCCCACATGTGATTCAGCATATTTTGATATCAATTTTGTTTCGTTCTTATTTAATATTAATTTGTTTGCGACAATTATTTTTTTACTACTTTTTTGCGTATTAATTGTTTTTTGAATTGACAATTTCAATCATCTTTTAGGTATTTAAAACTGCAGCATATCACATGAAAGTATTAAGTACATATATAATTTTTACAATAAAGTAAAATAAAAAAGAATTCTGATCCTTAGGAACAAATATTAAAAAGTCTCATGATCGAATGATGGAGCATAATTACCTTTTAAACAAATCAAAATTTTTTTTACCTTTTAAACTAAAAATTTGCTCATTTTTAAATAATTTATTAATACTCAAATTATCTAAAAGATGATATGACAACGAAGTTTTTTATTTTATTCAGTCATTTATTTATATTTTTTCCATTTTTTTATTTATTTTAATTTCATTAAATTAAATGCTCATCACGTTTAAAATAAAAACAAAGCTGTCAAAATTTCATATATAGTTTCGATTTATAATTTTAAGAAATTGTTTCGACTTTGATTAGGAAATTTAAAAGCCTTATTAATAAAAAAATTGAGAAGCCTTATTAACTTTAAACACATAATAACAACAAAAAGGAGTTAAAAATAGAAACAAATATGATCAATAAACAATAAAATCATAAGCTAACTAAATAAATTAATTTCGTGTACGAAATATATTACAAATAAAACATATTTCATATTTAGGGGAAACATGGAAAATTTGGTCATACACGAGTTTTAAACAATTTTTCTTCTCATGTTTAAACATTTTTTTAGCTGATGATCATTTGATTTCAATGCTCTATTAAACAAAATCATATGTTGTTTCTGTCTATTAGCAGTAAGTAAAATTAAAATAAAATTACATTTGTTGTATCAATTTTATCCAGAACAGACAAAATTAAGAGTTTTGGCAAACAGGCCAGTCAAAGAGGGAATTGAATAGTGGCCCGCCATTTAAATAAATAAACAAAAAAATCTCAATGTATATAGAAAAAACAGCGCAAACCTTTCACGTTTTCCCTAAAATCAAATTGATTTAACAGAAACATTTGCTTACCTCCAACGTGAAAGATTTATGTCTTCTTAATATCCTACGAAAATTTGATATAGAAATTCCTATTTCATTCTCTTACGATTGATTTAAAAAATAACAAAATTAAATTAACCACAATAATTAAATAAATTAAACAATTAGGCTAGTGGAATCATTTAGGATGATTACAGGGGAAAAAAAGCTTTTATAATAAATTAGAAAAAATANTTACGATTGATTTAAAAAATAACAAAATTAAATCAACCACAATAACTAAATAAATTAAACAATTAGGCTAGTTGAAACATTTAGGATGATTAAAGGAAAAAAAAACTTTTATAATACTTTGTTGTTGTTGTTAATTTACGTCGCACTAGAGCTGCACAATGGGCTATTGGCGACGGTCTGGGAGACATCCCGGAGGATGATCCGAAGACATGCCATCACAATTTTGATCCTCTGCGGAGGGGATGGCACCCCCGCTTCGGTAGCCCGACTACCTGCGCGAGAAGTCGAGCACTTTACGGTAGCACAGTTTAACAAGGACCAATACCGCACACCCTCGGTCCCTACGCAGACTGATCCAACTGGTCACCCATCCGCACGCTGACCGTAGCCAGTGATGCTTGACTTTGGTTATCTGTTGAGAACCGTGTCTTAACGATCAGTCCACTGCGGGACTATAACAATAATAAAACATATTTCATATTTAAAAAAACATATTCCATCCGTTATGAAAGACAAATCTTCTAAAGCCAAAGAGGATCTCTTAGTTCTAAAAATGTCTGATTTTTGGCTGCAAGATAATTTTTTATTTCTCCAATTAAATGTAGAAATCTATCAAGTACTTTGCCTTTACTAAGCCAGCGTACTTCAGTATGTATTTGCATAGCATTTATTGGAAAACGGAAATACTTCATCCTTAGGCAAAAGTAGGGGGAGCACCTAGATCGATTGAGGGGAGCCATGGTGCCCGCGGACAAAGGGCTGGGGATCCCTGGATTAAATCTTTGACTAAATTTATTTTATTTTTCAGACCGGATATTAGGTTTCAAATAAAATTGCATTTAACAGATGTTTTGAAGTTAGTCAAATTTGATGTAATCATATTATGAGAGACCTTGAATTAGTAGGTCAGTACTCAATAGATTTTAAAATTTGTTAAATATTATTGATCATTTTTGTGAGAAATATCTATCCCGGTAGCCTAAGTGTTACATACAAGTTATTTTATGTATCTAAACAAATTGAATTAAAAAATTTTTTTTTTTACCACTTGTCGTTTTTTAAAAGAAAAAGCATTTAGTAATAAAACTACAACAGCTACTTTTATTAAAGCAATTGTACAACATGTGTTAGAAAAGATTTATTAAATAAAAGATGCTACAAATAATTTTAATAAAAGTTGCAAGAAATCTTTTCTTTTCATTGAAAAAACATATTAACTTGAACTCAGGATTCAAATGATAAGAAAATAAATCACATTTTATATCTTAGTCAAACTTAACTGGTTGTAAATAAAGTAATATAATCCAGTAATTAAGGGGTAAATTGAAAACAATATGAACATGAATGCAAACATTTAGATCCTTGTTATTTAAAAAAAAAACTAATTTATTACAGACTTCAAAAATATGGTGTGTCAATAGAATAAACAATACTGTATTTAATCAGATGACATTTTTGAGAAAAACTCTTATTCATTATACTACAATAAAAAGGTTTCTCACCAGCAAAATCACCAAACAGTAAAGTTAGCTTGTGAAAAATTAAAAACTCTTTTTTTTTAAAACATATGAAAAAAATAAGATTTTTCACCAGTGTGAATAAAACAACAATAAATTAGATGGACCTTAAGTGAAAAAAAAAACTTTTAACAAGCATATGGTTTTTAAATAGCGTGAACACGACTGACTAGTTAGATAGTTCTTTCTTGAAAAAGCTTTATTACGTACATAACATGAGTGAAGTTTCTTACCACTAAGAAGAGGACTTTGTTCAGTTAAACTACCTCTTAATGAAAAACTCTTGTTACATACACTACAAGAATAAGGCTTCTTACCAGTATGAGCACCGCCTGTGAACTGTAAGATTACTTTTTGTGAGATACTCTTATAATATGTAATACATGAATAAGGTTTCTCACCAGTATGCACACAACAGTGTCTATTCAGAGTCACTCAATGTAAAAAACTCTTATTACATATACTACAAGAATAAGACTTTTCTTTAATATGAACACTACCGCATTTAGTGAGATGACTTTTTCCAGAAATTTAAGGATAAGGCTTCTCACCAATATGAACACGACTGTGTTCTGTCAGACTACCTTTTTGTGAAAAGCTCTCATCACATATACTACAAGAATAAGGCTTCTCACCAGTATGAACAAGACTGTGTTTATTCAGATTCCCTTTTTCTAAAAAACTCTTATTACATATATTACAAGAAAAAGGTTTCTCACCAGTATGAACAAAACAGTGTTTATTCAAAGTCCCTCTTTCCGAAAAACTCTTATTACATATACAACAAGAATAAGGTTTCTCACCAGTATGAACACGACTGTGTATTTTCACACTACCTTTTTGTGAAAAACTCTTATTACATATGCTACAAGAATAAGGCTTCTCACCAGTATGAACAAGACTGTGTATTTTCAGTCTATCTTTAAGTGAAAAACTTTTATTACATACACTACAAGAATAAGGTTTCTCCCCAGTATGAACACGACTGTGTATTTCTAAACTACCTTTTAATGAAAAACTTTTATTACATATGCCACAAGAATAAGGTTTCAACCCAGTATGAACATGAGAGTGTAAATTCAGATTCCCTTTCTCTGAAAAACTCTTGTTACATAAATTACAAGAATAAGGCTTCTCACCATGATGAAAACGACTGTGTTTTGTCAGATTACCGTTTTGAGAAAAACTCTTATTACATATACTACAAGAATAAGGCTTCTTACCAGTATGAACAAGACTGTGTTTATTCAGAGTCCCTCTTTCTGAGAAACTCTTATTACATATACTACAAGAATAAGGCTTCTCACCAGTATGGAAACGACTGTGTCTTGTCAGATTACCTTCTTGAGAAAACCTTTTATTACATATAGTACAAGAATAAGGCTTCGCACCAGTATGAATATGACCGTGTAGAGTGAGATTTCTTTTTCGTGAAAATTTTTTATTACATATAGTACAAGAATAAGGTTTCTCACCAGTATGAACACGACTGTGTTCTGTCAGACTACGTTTTTGTGAAAAACTCTTATTACATATATTACAAGAATAAGGCTTCACACCAGTATGAACAAGACTGTGTTTTTTAAGACTATCTTTATGTGAAAAATTTTTATTACATATACTACAAGAATAAGGTTCCTCCCCAGGTTGAACACGACAGTGTTGATTCAGAGTACCTTTCATTGAAAAACTCTTATTACATACACTACAAGAATAAGGTTTCTCCCCAGTATGAACACGGCAGTGTTGATTCAGAGTCCCTCTCCTTGAAAAACTCTTATTACATATATTACAAGAATAAGGCTTCTCACCATTATGAACACGACCATGTGTAGTGAGATGTTTTTTCTGTGAAATTTTTTTATCACATGTACTGCAAGAATAAGATTTCTTCCCAGTATGAACAAGACAGTGTTGTTTCAGAGTTATTCTCATCGAAAAACTCGTATTAGATATACTACAAGAATAAGGCTTCTCACCAGTATGAACACGACTGTGTATAGTGAGATTTCATTTTTGTGTGAAACTTTTTATTACATATAGTACAAGAATAAGGTTTCTCACCAGTACGAATATGAATGTGTTTGATCAGACTACTTTTTAGTGAAAAAATTTCATTACATGTACTACAAGAATAAGGCTTCTTACCAGTATGAACAGGATTGTGTCTAGTGAGATTAAATTTTTGCGAAAAACTCTTATTACATAAATTACAAGAATGAGGTTTCTCACCAGTATGAACATTTGTAAAAAACTCTTATTTTATATGCTACAGGAATAAGTTTTTTTACCAAAATGAATTTTAGTATTTACTCATACTTTTTCCTGAAAAACCATTTTCAGAATAAAAAGAATAAGGTTTACTTACAGGATGATACCTATTTTGAATTAAATTAGGCTTTTAATAACATATGATACAAAAAAGAGCATGCTGTATCAAGTCACTAACTTTGACCAAATTTTTACTTAAGTAACATATAATACTGTGGAAATATGATCACCTTACAGCAGGCACATGATTTATTAATAGACGCATTTGTGAATTTAAATTAAATTACCAAGATACTAAATTATTACTATATAGATACTAAATTATTAGCATGATATTATTAAACTAAATTATTTCACCTTGTTTTTTTATCACAGGAAACAGCAGAATAATGTACAATTTCATGTATTAGATTCAATTAACCAAAAACATAATCTTTAAAAAAAGAAAAAGATATATGCATGCACAATATGAATTTTAGTTACTGTCAGCAAGAAGATATTTTATCACTCATATCAATTTTTTTTCTGTATATAGAAGATAATATTTGAATTAGATCTGCATGGAAATAACCTTTGTTAAGCGCTCTCTATATTGCTTCCGTTACTATGCTGGTAATTCACTTCACATTTATTTAAGATTATGGATATGCAGGCTAATAAATTTAATCCATGTAGGGGCAAATCAAAAACAATATATGATTTTCTTTACACAAATAGGGTTTATTAAAGTCGTCTTCGGTATAAGTAAGAAAGTATGTTTTAATATAGTTTCTCAGCAAAGATTTTTTCAACAATTAAGCACAGATTTGAGCGTTGGTTACGTTATCGGTTGCCTACTTCAACACACCTGATGTCCAGAATCTTAGGACAGTTTATAGAAAGTAGAGTAAGCTATTATAGAATATCAACCTCTCATTTTCTTAAGAGAGCATTCATACTGCATTGTAGAAAACCGCATATGCAATTCTAAAGATGCTATTGAGAATATGATTGGGAAATCTTTTGCGAGTATAGTATTTCACTAACGAAGTCGCGTTTCCATCTCCAAATTCACACACATGAGTTTTAAGCACGCACTATTTTTGTGTCGTTCAGGAACATTATCACAGTTCACATTTAACACACCCCTGATTGCGATCGAGGAAGAATGAGAGCCTAAATTGATGATCCTTTTCTCTCGACGATGATTGAAAGTGCATTGATCACATTCTGAGTCAACACTCCGTAAATTAGAACATATTTTTAAACAAAATAGAATTTTCTATATATTTATAGGTAATATAGAATATTTTAAGATATCCATCTTCCATATAAAGAGCCTTAAAATCGTTACGCTTTTCTTGATGATGATTACTGACGGGCATTTTTGGAGCTCAGTCTTGGTTGCGCTTACAGCTCGCTGATTGTATAAAAGGAGATGGTTTTCTTGATTGGTTGTGAATTTACGTCGCAGTAGAGCAGCACAATGGGCTATTGGCGACGGTCTGGGAAACATCCCGGAGGATGATCCGAAGACATGCCATCACAATTTTGATCCTCTCTGGAGGGGATGGCACCCCCGCTTCGGGAAACCGACGACCTGCGCGAGAGGTCGAGCACTTTACGGTAGCTCAGTTTAACGAGGACTATTACCGCACACCCTCGGTCCCTACGCAGGCTGATCAAAGTGGTCACCCACCCACACACTGACCGCAGCCGGAGATGCTTGACTTCGGTGATCTGCTGGGAACCGTGTCTTAACGATCAGTCCACTGCGGGACGACGGTTTTCTTGAAGCAGTAGAGTTAACTTGCGCACTGTCCTGAATGCCAGCCGTTTTATAACCCTAAACTTTGGCAATCAGCCGAAATGGGTGATTGCCAAACGAAATCTATCGCCAAGAGCTTGGATGCCAGATTTTTTTTGAGCGTGGTGAAAATGGCGAATACGTTATATAGCTCCAATAATGTACACAATCTTTTTATGAACTAATAAGTAAATTCCTATCGTTTAAAATCTAGTTCACCAGCCCCAGTGTGACTTTATGTCTAACGTGGAAGCGATGAAATTGCACGTTATGACCATAATTTGTAGGAAAAGAAATCGCACTGTCTTGAATGCCAGCCGTTTTATAAACCTAAACTTTGGCGATCAGCTGAAATGGGTGATCATGCAATTTAACTTCATCGACGGAAATATTTTATGGTTGGGCACACCTAGATCGATCGAGGGGGGTCATGGTGCCCACGGGTATAGGGTTGGGGACCCCAGAATTAAATCTTTGACTAAATTAATTTCATTTTTGAGACTGGATTTTAGGTTTCAAATAAAATTGCATTTAACAGATATTTTGAAGTTAGTCAAATTTAGATGTAATCATATTATGAGAGACTTTGAATCAGTAAGTCAGTACTCAATAGATTTTAAAATTGGTTAAATATTATTGATCATTTCTGTGAGAAATATGTATCCCGGTAGCCTAAGTGCTACATACAAGTTATTTTATGTATCTAAACAAATTGACTTAAAAATGGTTTTTTTTTACCACTTGTCGTTTTTTTAAAAGAAAAAAAAACATTTAGTAATAAAATTACAACAGCTACTTTTATAAAAGCAATTGTACAACGTGTGTTAGAAAAGATTTATTAAATAAAAGATGTTACAAATGATTTTAATAAATTGCTAGAAGTCTTTTTTTTTTCATTGAAAAAAACATATTAACTTGAACTCAGGATTCTAATGATAAGAAAATAAATCACAATTTATAACTTAATCAAACATAACTGGTTGTAAATAAAGTAATATAATCCAGTAATCAAGGGGTAAATTGAAAACAATATGAACATGAATGCAAACATTTAGATCCCTATTATTAAAAATACTATTTTACTACACACAATATGGTGTGTCAATAGAATAAACAATACTGTATTTAATCAGATGACATTTTTGAGAAAAACTCTTATTCATTATACTACAATAAAAAGGTTTCTCACCAGTAAAGTTAGCTTTAGAAAAATTAAAAATTCTTTTTTTTTTATAAACATATTAAATAAATAAGATTTTTCACCAGTATGAATAAAACAACAATAAATTCGATGGACCTTAAGTGAAAAAAAAGAAAACTTTTAACAAGCATACGGCTGTTAAATAGCGTGAACATGACTGTGACTAGTTAGATAGTTCTTTCTTGAAAAAGCCTTATTACATATACTACATGAATAAAGTTTCTTACCACTATGAAGACGACATTGTTCAGTCAAACTACCTCTTAATGAAAAACTTTTATTACATACACTACAAGAATAAGGCTTCTCACCAGTATGAGCACCGCCTGTGATCTGTAACATTACTTTTTGTGAGAAACTCTTATAATATGTAATACATGAATAAGGTTTCTCACCAGTATGCACACAACAGTGTTTATTCAAAGTCAATCAATGTAAAACACTCTTACTACATATACTACAAGAATAAGACTTCTCTTTAGTAAGAACACTACTGCGTGTAGTTTTAGTAAATTTTTATAATAACATAAACTTTAGTAAAATAAATGTAGTAAATTTTTTATTACACAAACTTTAAGGATATGGCTTCTCATCAGTATGAACAAAACTGTGTTTTGTCAAACTACATTTTAGTAAAAAATTTTCATTACATACACTACAAGAATAAGGCTTCTCACCAGTATGAACAAGACTGTGTTTATTCAGATTCCCTCTTTCTGAAAAACTCTTATTACATATACTACAAGAATAAGGCTTGTCACCAGTATGAACAAGACTGTGTTTATTCAGAGTTCCTCTTTCTGAAAATCTCTTATTACATATACTACAAGAATAAGGTTTCTCACCAGTATGAACACGACTGTGCTTATTCAGAGTCGATCTTTCTGAAAAACTCTTATTACATATACTACAAGAATAAGGCTTCTCACCAGTATGAATAAGACTGTGTTTATTCAAAGTCCCTCTTTCCGAAAAACTTTTATTACATATACTACAAGAATAAGGTTTCTCCCCAGTATGAACACGACTGTGTATTCTCAGACCACCTTTTTGTGAAAAACTCTTATTACATATGCTACAAGAATAAGGCTTCTTACCAGTATGAACAAGACTGTGTTTATTCAGACTCCCTCTTTCTGAAAAACTCTTATTACATATACTACAAGAATAAGGCTTCTCACCAGTATGAACACGGGAGTGCTGACTCAGATTACTTTCTTGAGAAAAACTTTTATTACATATAGCACAAGAATAAGGCTTCACACCAGTATGAACACGACAGTGTATAGTGAAATTTCTTTTTCGCGAAAATGTTTTATTACATATAGTACAAGAATAAGGTTTCTCACCAGTATGAACAAGACTGTGTTTCGTCAGACTACATTTTAGGGAAAATTTTTTAATACATATACTACAAGAATAAGGTTTCTCACCCGTATGAACACGACTGTGTTCTGTCAGCCTATGTTTTTGTGAAAAACTTTTATTACATATATTACAAGAATAAGGCTTCTCACCAGTATGAACAAAACTGTGTATTTTCAGTTTATCTTGATGTGAAAAACTTTTATTACATATACTACAAGAATAAGGTTTCTCCCCAGTATGAACACGGCAGTGTTGATTCAGATTACTTTCTTGAGAAAAACTTTTATTACATATAGTACAAGAATAAGGCTTCGCACCAGAATGAACACGACCGTGTATAGTGAGATTTCTTTTTCGTGAAAATGTTTTATTACATATAGTACAAGAATAAGGTTTCTCACCAGTATGAACAAGGCTGTGTTTCATCAGTCTACAATTTAGTGAAAATTTTTTATTACATATACTACAAGAATAAGGTTTCTCACCAGTATGACCACGACTGTGTTCAGTCAGACTACGTTTTTGTGAAAAACTCTTATTACATATATTACAAGAATAAGGCTTCTCGCCAGTATGAACAAGACTGTGTATTTTCAGTCTATCTTTATATGAAAAACTTTTATTACATATACTACAAGAATAAGGTTTCTCCCCAGTATGAACACGATAGTGTTGATTCAGAGTACCTTTCATTGAAAAACTCTTATTACATATAGTACAAGAATAAGGTTTCTCCCCAGTATGAACAAGGCTGTGTTTCATCAGTCTACAATTTAGTGAAAATTTTTTATTACATATACTACAAGAATAAGGTTTCTCACTAGTATGACCACGACTGTGTTCTGTCAGACCACGTTTGTGTGAAGAACTCTTATTACATACACTACAAGAATAAGGTTTCTCCCCAGTATGAAGACGACAGTGATGTTTCAGAGTCTTCCTCGTTGAAAAACTCTTAGTAGATTTACTACAAGAATTAGGCTTCTCACCAGTATGAACACGATTGTGTATAGTGAGATTTCTTTTTCTTGAAAACTTTTTATTACATATAGTACAAGAATAAGGTTTCTCACCAGTATGAACATGAATGTGTTTGATCAGACTACTTTTTAGTGAAAAAATTTCGTTACATATACTACAAGAAGAAGGCTTCTCACCAGTATGAACACTTGCGAAAAACCCTTATTTTATTTACTACAAGAATAAGATTTTTCACCAGTATGAATTTTAGTATTTGCTCAGACTTTTTCCTGAAAAACTCTTGTTAGAATAAAGTTGACTTACAGGATGACACCTATTCTGATTTAAATTATGCCTTTAATAACAAATGATACAAAAAAGAACATGCTGTATCAAGTCACTTACTTTGACTAAATTTTTACTTAAGTAAAATAGAATATTTTGGAAATATGATCACCTTACAGCAGGCACATGATTTATTAATAGACGCATATGAGAATTTAAATTATATTGCCAAGATACTAAATTATTACTATACTTAATTATTACTATATAGATACTAAATTATTACTATGATACTATTAAACTAATTTATCTCACTTTTTTGTTTTTTTTTTATCACAAAAAAAAGCAGATAATGCACAATTTCATGTATTCGATTCAATTAACCAAAAATACATAATCTTTATAAAAAGAAAAAGATATATGCACGCACAATATGAATTTTATTTTCTGTCAGCAAGAAAATATTTTATCACTCATATCGATTTTTTTACCGTATGTAGAAGATAATATTTGAATTAGATCTGCATGGAAATAAACTTTATAAAGCGCTTTCTATGTTGTTTCTGTTACTATGATGGTAATTCACTTCACATTCGTAAGATTATGGATATGCAGGCATATAAATTTAATCCAAGTAGGGGCAAATCAAAAACAATTTTTTTATGCTTTTTCTTTACGCAAATAGGGTTTATTAAAGTCGTCTTCGGTATAAGTAAGAAAGTATGTTTTAATATAGTTTCTCAGCAAAGAATTTTTTAACAATTAAGTACAGATTTGAGCGTTGGTTACCTACTTCAACACACCTGATGTCCAGAATCTAGGGACAGTTTTTGAAAAGTAGAGTAAGTTACTACAGAATATCAACTTCTCCTTTTCTTAAGAGAGCATTCATACTGCATTTTAGAAAACCGCATATGCAATTCTGAAGATGCCATTGAGAAAATGATTGGGAAATTTTTTTGAAGTATAGTATTTCACTAACGAAGTCACGTTTGCATCTCAGAATTCACACACATGAGTTTTAAGCCAGCACTATTTTTGTGTCGTTCAGAAACATTATCACAGTTCACATTTAACACACCCCTGATTGCTTATTGAGGAAGCATGAGAGCTTAAATTGATGATCCTCTTCTCTCGTCGATGATTGAAAGTCCGTTGATCACATTCTGTGTCAACACTCCGTAAATTGGAATGCATTTGTAAACAAAATAGAATTTTCTAAATACTTATAGGTAATATAGAATATTTGAAGAAATCTATCTTCCATTTGAAGAGCCTTATTGATCGGGCATTTTTGAAGCTCTGTCTTGGTTGCGCTTATAGCTCGCTACTTGTATAAAAGGAGACGCTTGGCTGACCGACTTTGTAATAAATAGAGGCATTTGATTGGTCAATTATACCACGTTTTCATCTTTATTGGTTAATTGTCATGTTGTATTTACTGAAGCAGTGTGTAAACTGAGTTCAGCGAGAATGGCTTTTTAAATGTGCATTCCTTTAGATCCGTTTGTAACTGTAACACTAATAACTTTGGTTTGCAGGCGTAAATCAATCTTAAGAAGAGCAAAATCAGCAGCCAAAAGCGTTCTAAGTCAACTTCCTTTGCCTGGATTGATGGTTAATCAATGATCTTTTTAATCATGTTTTGATGACCAATGCTGGTTTCTTATCTCTGAATCTGTATTTGTGCCACAGTTCAAATATTTAGAAAAAATTTTGATGTACTTGTAATTTCTTCTTATTTTATGCTTATATTATCACATTCTTCCGCTCTTTTTTATTATTAATTTCTCTTCGAAAATTTCAGAGAATATACTTAAAAAATGAGTGAGCGACCAGTCGATTCGGAAGCAACTAATGTGTTCCAAGTAAATGCATATCCAACTATATTTTTTAGTTATGTATAAAATATTTGTTCCTAATGTTATTTTCATTAAAAATATAGTTATTTAGAATTTAAATAAAAGCTTTGTCAATGTTCTTATTTGTTTGTACAGGGAAACCTGTCTGAGTGAAACCTAGCGATGCAATTAGACAGGTGGTGAAATTGTTAAGGGTGAAAAGTCATTGTCTTTTTGCTCATTTCTTAGAATCACGTTATTCTTAGTGTTATAAAATATTAATATACTATTCATAAAAACTCAACCTCTGAACTTAAGGAAATATTTGGCTCTCATATAGACAGCATTAATTAATATACTTTTTAAGCAAGAATATAAATAATTCTTTTTAACAGGACTTGTAAATTTTAGTTAGCAAGGAACTTCTTATATCTTGAAAAAATTATGGTATACAAAAGTGGGTATAGAGTGTTTTCATCTTGGAAAAAAAATTGGTGAGAATTTCTCACCCTTTCTCAAAAACATGGTAAGATTTCAAAAAGTTAAGTGAGATTTCTAAAAATTAAAAAAAAAAAAGGCACAATATGTCTTGAAAAAAAAGTCGCTTCTTTAATCATAATAAATTTTTAAGATCTTCTAATTTTTAAAGCATTGAATATTTTTCCTGCATCATCATATGGAAAATGTTCTACATCTACTTTTTCATCAGCTATTCTCATTTGGTTGCTCAGATGCATATTTGTTTCGTTTTGATCGTTTCTACCCATAGGGTGACCCGGGGTAATTCACGATCACTCTGTTTCTGGGGTAAATAATGATCACCTAGTGTGGGCCTACTGTTGAGAT
>NC_092213.1:14807998-14815810 GCF_043381705.1 Parasteatoda tepidariorum
GTTAGAATAATTTTTAAGTTTATAAATTAGCCTAGTATAAATATGGTGAGAAATTATAAGCCTAAAAAGGATACTAAGTTTCTAGAAAACAAAATTAATGAATTTCTTTTAATGATTGAAAATGAAAATTTCAGTGTGAGAGCTGCTGCCAGAGCTGTTGACATTCCTTACTTAACTTTACACTTTCCTTTAATGAAGTTAAAAAATTCAGCAAAAGTAACCCATGTGAAAACTCTCTTATATTTCAGAAGAACATGAGAAAGAGTTGGCTGATTGCCTAAAATGTATGGCACGATGCAAACATTTTTGAAAATTTAAAATGTTAATCGTTCTTCTTGCTTTTAAATAAATCATTTTATTAGCTGCTTAAACATAGCTTTTTGGTTTATTTGTTTGATCTTGATGTCTTATTTGTTAATTACCATTATATAATTATTTTTAAACAGCCCCTTTACAATAAAAACTGGTGATCAGTAATTACCCCAGAAGTGATCAGGAATTACCCCAGAAATGATCAAGACCAGGGGTAATTCCTGATCACTGAAAATTTAAAATCTTTTAAATTCTAATTAGATTTTCAAACAAAAGAAGGTGGCATTGGACTCATCTCATATAGCCTCAAACTTCCAGTAAATATTAAAATTCTATTTTGAATAGTTTTTTCACAAAATAGATGTTTGCGTTTTTTGATCAGGAATTACCCCAGGTCACCCTATTTGTTTCATTTTCATTTGTCTAATTCGGAGTAGAAGATATTGCCTTTACATGGTATTTGTCCATCTTACATTAATGTGCAAAAAATTTGAACGTCTTGCATGAAGAAACCTTACCTACGGTAAACACGTGGTTGCAGAGAAATGCTTTTTGAAAGAGGTTCTGTGGTTTCCAGGGATGGTGTTCTGTTGTTCTTAAAGGTTCTGAACAATACTGGTAAATAAGGAAGCTAGATAATGGGGGAGATGTTGAAAATAATGAAAGATACAGGAAGAAAAGTGAAACGGATTTTATTCTGAATGAGAAATTTTTTTTCAAAATGTGAGAAATTCGCAAATTTTGAAATTGGTTTATAGAATGCGCAAATTTCTAATGGTAATCATTTTTTAATGTGAGAAAAGATAAAAATATGCGAAATTCTCGCATTCTCGCGCTGTAGTGAAAACACTGGTATAAAATCAAGCTTTGTATAAAGAAGGCTCTAAAACCATTAAATTTATTTTACTGACAATTTTGATGCATTTTATATACATTGGATTCATATAGATTAAATATGAGGCATAACTTATTTATATTGTTTGATTTTTTGTTTTCATCAATGCATTTTGTATACATTGAATCCATATAGATTAAATATGAGGCATAACTTATTTATTTTGTTTGACTGTTTTCGTGGAGTAATGCATTCAAAACAACATGTTTAGATATATCCAGTATACCCCTGTCATAACATGGGTATTTTCCAAAATTAGTAGGTAGATATTACACTTTAAAGAACATTTGAAACTATTTTTTTATAATTAAAAATGCTCTTTAAATGTATAATGATTATATTTAAAAAGTAAAGCAAATGTTATAAGATAATTTTTTTTGTTTATATTAATTAGTTAAAGAGTTAATGTTCATGGTAATCAAAATAAGGTCTCACTTTGGATGCTGTATATTTTTCTGAATTCTACAATGAATGCTCATTTATATTTTCAAATATGCCCACTAGGTTGTAGCACCGTGTTATTTACGTAATTTTTTTAATTGTATAATATGTCTCTTATATTGTTATTTCTCTCCTATCATTCTTCTCTTTTAAAAATGAAATTTAAAAGAAACTCTCTTTTAAGTGTTAAAATTATTATGTAGCACAATAATCAAACAAGTAAATTATTTTTTAGTTATTTCATTATAAAATACAGAACATTAGATAATTACTAATGGAGAAGTAGAAAAAAAAATATCCGTATCATACAACATTTAGCTAACCCTTTTTACCCCATCTCAGAAAGCAACTCATAATAAATAGAATTTTGAAATTATTCTTAAATTTCTATGTTGATCTGTTCTTTAGATGCCCTTTTACCAGTTTAAACTAAAATTAATAGTTTTTGCCATTTTTTAATGATATTAGAACAAAGTTCATCAAGAGCTTACTGTGCGATCATAAACATATAGTTAGTAAACATTAAATTTTTTATTAGTTTCTAAAACTGAAATTAAAATGCTTGCTGCAATCTCAGTAAATGTCTCTAAAAATATTAAACAAATTTTCTGAATTTAAAAGGAAAAAATTGATTATTTTTTCTTAACATATTCCCACTTTATCCCACCCGACCCTATAAGAAATTACAAAGTTTCTTATAAATTTAATATTAAGTTGATAAGTTAGTGAAAATACATTTGTATTCTTTTGTTAGTGATGCATGCCAGTTATTTTTAAAAATATATATATTTTTTAAAAATAATTAATTTTTTTAAATAACTAATTTTTTATATATATTAATTAGCCAGAATATAGATGTTATTAAAAGACTTGCTTTGTGTTTTTGTGATTTGTTTAACCATCTGAGCATCAGTCCTACCTTCAGAACTTTCAAATGCAGGCATTTCTGGATCTAAAAACCGTTTCCCCATCTTATTGAATGGGAAAATAGTGAGCAGCAGGATAATACTGCTCAATTTTATCCAGGGACTCAATGCTTGGAGGTTTAAGGACTTTTTTTCCATTCAGAAGGTATATTAATGTTTTTAAATATTCATTATAGGTTATGTCATCAAGTTTATTACATTGGACCCGGTTAATAATAGGAGGCTTGTCTATTCCCTTGGTTTTTCCTTTGCTAGTTTACAATTTATATCGTTATCATTTTAAGAATAAAATATTCAGAGATCGATCCCTTGAAGATAAAGTTGTTTTAATCACAGGAGCTAGTTCAGGACTTGGTGAAGGTATGTACTCTATATTAAAATACTTTCAAACTAATTTAGATGTGTTCTACAATGTTATTTAGTGAAATTTTATTATTTCTTAATGAAGATGAAAACTAAAAATTGTTTGCATTTCTTATGAATTTTGAAGTTGCCTTGTAATATTTATTTATAGAATTATATGTGTGTTTTATGTATGCCATGATTACCAAAGTATTTTGCCATGTAAATGTGTTTTGTAGTAACTGCATTTTTAAACACTTAAAATCTAAAATTTTTTTTAAGTGATTAACATTATAAGGCTACAAAAGGTTGATATGATGCTTTTTAATTGTTTTTGGCTTTTAATTTTTTGTTTTAAACTGTATTTTACTTCCTGAGCCTCATTCTTAGCTTTTTCCCAACTTTTAGTAATAGGGTTTACTATATCAAGAAGCAGTTTTCTCTATGTTTTTCAATAGGAAAATGAAAGTAATATCAGTAAGAATTTGCTCAAGATCTCAGCTCTTGGAGGGTTAACCCATAAATTTTATTAATATGATATGCAATATTTAACCAGCTCTCTAATTTTTTCTCTATTTTACTCTATTATTTTTATTTCACGCAAGTATTTAGGGTGTCCAAAAAACAATGAAAAATTAACAAACAGATGATGCATGTAGTTGCTATATTAATACAGGGTTGCTACTCCACAGGGAGAACAGGGAAAACCTGGAAAATACAGGGAATTTAAAAATCACCTAAAATAACAGGGAAAATACAGGCAATTTTGATTTTTTCTTTACAAACTGGGAAAATACAGAGAATTTTGTTTTTTTATTTTGGTCTTTTAAAAAATGGTGACCACTCAAAGCGTAATCTATGGGATATTTAACCATGATATTTCAGTAATACAAAACTATTTCATTACCATCTTCTTGCTTGAGCTTGTCAGATATGTGGCACCTCTGCATGTGTTGCATTTTGTACCATGCTCCAAGCCCAATTTTTGTCTTCGGTCGCCTACTTCGTTTATATAGTCTGACAGTCCCTTAATGGAGTTAAGGTGAAGCTCTTTAGGATATGGATTGCCTAAGATAGTGAGGCACGTAAGGGCGAGGGCATCACACTCGTATAGGATGTGATGTGCTGATTCTACCGCTTCACGGCATTTCCGACATATTGGTTCTTGTTCGAAAAGTCCCATTCTATGTAGATGTTTCCTGAAATGATAGTGCCCAGTGATGATGCCTACAATTGTTTGAATCTTCAATCTTGGGAGCCTAAGAATTTCAGAGGCAATTCATTTACCATAGCATTATTTAAGTATGTTCAGCTGTTTTTCCAGCAGTTGAAACTAATAAATATAGTTAGCCCAATATAGCTCACACAAGAGCACAGTAATTGTTGTTTCCTCTTAATATATTGCGTATCACATGTACAGGGAAAACACTGATAATTTTTTTTCCAGATTTGAGTGGCAACCCTGTAAATATCATTCCATGAAGTAAGCTTATTTGTGAATGGAATTATCAAATCATAGTTAAATTCACTAAATTCATGCTAATGAATTGTTTGTTCTTTGTATTGGTCTTTATCAATTATTTTATTGATTTTGAATTTTTTATCATAACTGCCTAAAATTGTAAAGCTTGTTCTTCTTTTTTAGCATAAGAAAATCTCAAATGAATTGGCATATTTTTGGTAAATGCCTTTTCATTTAATAATTTCAATTTCTGAAAGAAATATATCCTTTTTCCTTCAAAATAGTGTTGGTTAGCTGAAAAAAAAAATGGAAGGTCTGTCCCCTCATATTATTTATGCATATGCATCAGGTGTCTGTCTAGGTTTTTCTAATAGGTACCTATTTTGTGAAAATTTAAACATAATTTGTGACAAAATAAAAATTACATTAAAAAAACTCAGCACAAAAATATGTATTTGTCGTTTCTTAAGGGATACAAAAATAAAATTTTAAGAAAAAGTATTTTGTGAAACAACCGTTTTTCCTAAAGTTGAATTTGTGAAACTACCGTTTTTCCTAAAGTTGAATTTGTGAAGGTACGGTTAAACGGTAGTAAATTCGGACTGAACAGACCCCTGTACATGCATATAAATCATTAAATTAGAATTTTTTAAATATTCTATTCCATACTTTTCTATTCTTTCTGATTTTATTATTTTTTTTATTTCCATGTAAAACAAAAACTTTGAATTTTGTTATCAATTCTGTTGACCTCCTCCTGCTGTTAACAGTTGAGTTAAGTTAACAGTTGAGTTAAAAAGGTAAAAATTAAGATCAAAATCATTTTTTTTAGGAAATTGTAATTACGAAAATTGTAATTAAAAGTATTACCATGAAGTATTAATTATTTTAATGTGGCATATTTGAATTATGTAATTTTTATGTTTATACTTAGAAACTGGTTACTAAAAAAATATAAACAATAAATGAAAACATAAATGCACTACTAGCCTTTTATTAT
The DNA here is from genome assembly GCF_043381705.1 of Parasteatoda tepidariorum. NCBI lineage: Eukaryota > Metazoa > Arthropoda > Arachnida > Araneae > Theridiidae > Parasteatoda > Parasteatoda tepidariorum. The sequence continues at coordinate 14,813,377 of NC_092213.1, forward strand.
ACTATTATTGCAATGAAGTAAACTTTTATTTCCTGCAGTCTTATAGTATAATTAATTTTATTTATGCTAAAAATGTTTCCTTTTGAATTAATTTTTGCATTTAATGATGTTATTTAAGTATTTCAGTTTCAAAAAATTTTAATGTTTTTTTTAAAATTTGTAATCTAGCTTTGTCACATGCTTTCCACAAAGCTGGTTGTAGAGTCATTTTGGCGGCTAGGCGTAGAGATGCCTTGGAAAAAGTTAAAGAGGATTTGATGACGAATGTAAGATAAAATGAAAAGTTTCATTTTAAATACTTAGTTGTGTAGCATAGCTAACTAAACACATGATTTTCACTCACTATGTAATGACAAATTGTATCTATCTTAAATAATATCTAACACTGAAGTGCCACTGAATTACTCTCATTGTACTATAAAATGTTAAAGGTGACCAAATTTTCCTACTCTCCACACTTTCCCCTACACCATGTTCTTGGTTTCAATAAATCTTGCTCTTTTCTGTTGACAGTATGCTTCAATCAGAAGTATATACTTAGTTGGACAAAAATCAAGATTTGTTGAAACCATGGATACAGAGAAGGGGAGAGTGGGTAACCTTGAGATGCCAAATCTATTTACAATGAATATAGGAAATGGTGCAGTGCTGCACAAACTATGGAAATTTTATTGTGCTGTAATTTATGTACACACTAGGACTTTGATGTAACTGCATATATAGTTAGCATTATAATTCTTGTTATATAAATTAGTCGTTTAAATTACCATTGTAGGTAAAACTTCTAATTTAGACGCCTTTAGTAGCTGACAAACAATAAGTGCTTGATGCATGGTCTATTTCAATTTTCAAAAGTATCAGAGATTAAGAATTTTAAGCTTCATCTGTTTTAAGAGTGTGCCAAAAATGTGTGGCTGGTGGTGAAAAAAAGACTAGTGACTAGGCGAACTGCTATGAATAATTAGCTTATAAAGAGATTGATTTAAAACAGCTCAAGTGTATTGTATGTAGCTACCAAAGTTAAATATTATCCTAAATAACCATTCACTGATTAGCAACAATCACAGTAATTACTAAGTAGTTACCACAGCACTCTCAGTAGTGCATAAGTAAGATGCTGCATTTCTAAATTTTTCAAGGATTTCAGTATATATATATATATATATATATATACACACACACACACACACACTTGCTCTCTTCTGGATAAATTGCGAGTTTGAAATGTGACACTTTTTGAGCTTGATGGGGCACTTCACACATATTTCTTATTGACATAAACTCAAGGTTGCTGTTTTTTGACTTTTGTCACTTTCTTGTCAGGGTGCAATATATACACATAAAATAAGATCTTGCCTTAGTTTAAATATAGAAAATTTTTTAATGTATTTTTAATTATTTAAATAATGCTAATGTATTCATAATTTGTTATTTGCAAACCTTGACAAGGTAATATATTTTTCTGTATATAAGTCAACTTTTTGAACATCTAAATTGTAATAATATTTAGAAGGTCGTCTTTTACACGATTAACACATACCAACTCAAAATTATTTTTGTTTTAAAATCGGAGGCTGAGCAGAAAAAAACTAACTTAATCTATAAGCTATGCAAAAAGAAGAAAAGTAATATACTATTATTCAATCATGATAGCTATTCAGTTTATTTCTTCAAATAGATTCTAAACACATAATTTATGTAATTAATTTAATTTTTTTTGCATGCTCTTGTTTAACTTTAACTGCTGAAAGTATGTGCAACTCCATAATTCAATGATTTGTTTTTCTTTCAGTATCAGTCAAAACATATTCCTGCCGTTGTTACATTAGATCTACATGACTTGAAAACAATCTCAGAGAGAGCTCAGGGTACTATAAATATCTATGGACATATTGACATTTTGGTGAACAATGGTGGGATTAGTTATCGGGGAGAGGTATCTGATACCAGTTTGGAAGTGGATTTAAGAGTGATGGTGACTAATTATTTTGGACCAGTAGCTCTCACTAAAGGTTATTTCAATTATTACATTATGTTTTTTTTAACCCCTTAACTGCCGCGGGCGTATATATACGTCTCGGCCAGACGATGTGTTAACTGCCGCAGGCGTATATATACGCTTTCCCGAAGTACGATGCTTTGCATTGCGCTGCTATAAATAGAACTACACCCCCTACTTCAGAATGCAGTAAAATGGCCTTGAAAGTGTTTGCTTTGCGAATGTATTACTAATTTCGGAGGAGGGGGAATGGGAAAAGGATGTTATGGAAAAGTGATATCGTATTAATCGCTTGTGTGTATTTATTTGAGTAAGGTTGGGTTTATTCTTTTTTCGCTTTCGTTTCCCATATGTATTTGGTGCTTTTTATTCTTTCCATCAACGTCTTCAAAGAAAAATGCATCGCGAAAATGTGCTGTTTGTTCAAGAAAAAAA
>NC_092213.1:14816936-14825174 GCF_043381705.1 Parasteatoda tepidariorum
TCGCGAAAATGTGCTGTTTGTTCAAGAAAAAAAATTCGTCGTGAATCCCGCTATCAGTGCGATGAATGTGATGTTGGTTTATGTGTCCAACCATGTTTCAGGATTTATCATACAGCAGCTAAGTTTTAACATCTTTTATATTGTATTTTTATTATTTAATTTAAATTTTGTATTTTCTTTCTTTCCTTTTTCTTGTAAAATGAAACTGTTTTTAAATTGCAAAGCGTGTATCATTTTTCCCACTCCAAACACCGTGTAAGAAAGTGCACTTGAGCGAAAAACGGTGGCACTGGGGAGTGAATCACGTTAATTTCACTCGGCAGTTAAGGGGTTAAGCAAATTATATATTGTTTTTCATAACGTTTAAATTTATAGAGGTTCAGTGAAATTGATCAATACTGCACTCGTCATTTTATGTGATCATATCTGTACTCGAAGATTTTGATTTCAATAAATTACTTAGATGACTAACCTAATATCTTTTTCATGTATTGTATTTTTAAGTGAGTAATATTTTCTCTGTTTTTAACTGAATCAAAAGTCTAATCATACAATTTATATAAATTAAAAATAAGACTAATTAATACAAATTTATATAAATTAATAAAACTTTAACTTTCAAAAATCTTGTTATCATGTTATTATATCAAAAAAAAAAAAGAGAAAAAAAAAGTTTTTTAAGTCCTTATGAACATATGTGTAAGTTATTCAATTAAAACTTACTTATTATGATTGATATCAGATTATTGATGAACCTAAATAATTAAAGTATTTCGATTTTTTAATGAAGTTTCAATTTTTTAATGATGTTTCAATTCCAATTTCTTTAGGTAATCTATGTTGTACTGTATTGTGTTATCAGTTTTTTAAAATATATTTTAATTTTGATTGTTTTTCGGTAAAAAAAAAAAGATTTATTTTTGCAGCCATTTTGCCATCAATGATTGAGAGAAACTCTGGATGTATCGTTGCTGTTAGTAGTGTTCAAGGAAAAATCGCCATTCCATTCAGATCAGCTTGTGAGTATTCATTATAATCCACATTTGCAATTACAAATAATAGTTTCTTTGATTCTTGTAAGATTTAGCTCCAGAGTATTTGTTTTTTTATATGACTTGAAATTATTTTTAATCTGTTTAGTTAAAAGAAAATGGTTATTATTTTCATAAAATTCAATTATTTTTAATATTTTGTTAACTTTAGTTTACTGATCTCAATTCTCAATGTTAATTGAACCTTTGCCATTCATAAGATATCAGAGATTTTTTAAAAAAAAATTGGAACAATGAATGCATTTGCTAAAACTGTTATTGTTTTGTTTAGTACAGCACCTGAGGTTGAGTAAATAGAAACAGAATTTTGTAGCAATCAACATTTCTAATCTTGTTTCAGTCTTAAAAAAATTGAGGCTTATGAAAAAAAGTGAATTCCCAAAAAGATCTTGTCAGTATTGAAAATTGCTGAAGCATTCACCATTCAGCTTACCAATACATCAAGCAAACTAGATGTGCTTCATGGAACAAGATCAAGATAGCATGATAAATATGTTCTTCATCAAGAATTCAATATATAAGCAATCTATTGTTGCATAATGTTGGAACCTTGGGCTTAATTTTAATTTTGATATACCAAGATTATTTCAACATCTGTCATATCAGCTCACCTTTTTGTTTTGGATTTTTGTTACATTTATATGTAGGGATTCAAACTGCTGATTTAATGTTGTATGCAGAGTTTTCCCTAAGAATAAAAAAGGGCATTTTGAGTTTTGAAAGGGTACTCAATTAATGCCGTAAAAATTCATCAAAACTTGTAATATTATGTAATAACTGAATTTGATTCTCAACAATATTTAAATTACCCTCATATACTATTTTATGTGTATATTTTAAAAAGTAATTCTCACTCATTATCAAAATAAGAGAAAAAATTGTGTGATGATTAATTGATAATTGATAAACAACTTGAAAGCTTTTTTCTACAATTTGAACTGAAAATTATAAGAGCTTTTAAATGTGCATTTAAAAAAAAGGGTATTTACTTAAAAAAAATATTTTAAAACTTGAAATCACTTAAATTCATTAATATACCTTTCTCCCCCCCCCCAAAAAAAAAGAGTAACTTATAAAAATTTAACCAGTTTAGAATAATCCTCAGATAATTTTTACCAGTGTGTAATTATTATTTAAACAGTGAATTACTTTTTTTTAAAATGGAATATGAATAAAAAGGCAGTATTTTTAAGGGATTTTTTCATAAAAGATGCAAAGGGGATGCATTTATAGGGATCAAAGGGCAGGCAGGACAGAAAAATGCTTAGGAAGAGCACTGCTGTATGCTGTACTGTACATCCAATATTGTAGTGATTTAAACCACAGTGTTCATCCGAAATGTAAGTAGAGAGTAGAGTTTTTAGAATATAGTTTATCTTAGTTATGTTTACAATTTCTGAATAAATTAATTTAGATTTGTTTCTGTCTTGTATCTCATAAAAACTTCTGAGTATTTATTTTGGAGTTGGTGTAGAGCTAGGCTATGGAAGTCTGGATTATTATTGTTTGTGTCAAGATAACTATACCGTAGCCTTCATTCTCACTTTACTGCCACATTTATTCATTCATCTAAGTACTTATCCTCTTGTTAATAGCATAAGTTCCTTATCTTTTCCCTTAATATAGAAATGCATCCTCTCCTGATTTGTGTCTCAGTTAATACCGTTTTTACAGTTAATAGATAATCAGTTAATATAGTTGTGTCTCAGTAAACAGAGTTTTGTGTCACCTTCATTTTATTTGTCATTCATTTATTCGCAACTTTGTGTTTGTTTTTTCAAATCTGTTTTTATCTTTATTTCTTCTGATGATTCTTGAGACTGAGCTCTTATTGTCAAGTACACGAAATGTGTAAACTTATTTTTCTCCATTTTTATAAATTTAAAAGCAAATCAAGTTTTTTACATAATCAAATATATTTTTCCTCTGCAATGTTTAGGAATTATTTATTTTGATTAATTCATTAATTAAGGCCTTATACTTAAAAATTTATTAAATATTAGTTGTCATTAAAATACACCACTGTTCACTACGAAAATACTGTAAATTACTACACATATTTAAACTTAAATGTTTATTTTTTTTTTTTACCTTGATGAATTTCATGTACTTTATAGTTTGTGTACAGTAAGAACTCCCCCAGCCACTAAGTCTGAGGCTGTGTGCTGCTATGGAAACAAGACTTGTGCATTTCAGGAAGGGTAGCTTCTCTTCAAGTTTGGGCTAACACAGTAGACTGGAGAAAAATATTACCTTTCTCTCGGCGACCTGAGCCAAAACCTGTCCTAAACAGTGACCCCACACCCCTGTTTCAAATAGTTATACCTCGTTACAATAGTCACTGCCATGGATACAGACGAATGGCGAGAGGAATTCTTACTTTAAACAAACCCGCATAAATGTGTCTGCCTGTAAATAACTGCTTATACGATTATGTACATTCCATTTACCAACACTGAATATATGCTATACTTTGAAACTTATTAAGTTCTCCCTAAAAATGACTTTTGTTATATGCTTATTTTAAGTTTTATCTTGAGTCTAATTTGATGAATGTTTCTCTTAATGTTTACGATGTTCAATCTATAATATATTTCCTTACTATAATTAATCCATCTAGTATGTTTAATGACTGTAATTTATCTATGCTATTATGTTTACTTGTAATTTTTACTCATAATATTGAATCCATGCTAGTATGTTTAATTAACGATTGTATGTTTAATATGTTTAATCCTTGTTAGTAAATTTACAATGTTTAATCTATGTTAGTATGATTTAGAATAGTTTTTTATTAATATTTGTTTTCTTTCCATTATAAGATTCTGCATCTAAGCATGCTACCCAAGCCTTCTTTGATACTTTGAAATCAGAATTAAGCCACACAAATATTCACGTATGTGTTGTTAGTCCTGGTTATGTACAGACTAATCTTTCTTTAAATGCTATGACCGCTGATGGTAGCAAGTATGGAGGTAAATTGTTTTTATAATGTATATTCTTTTGTATAATCATATGGATATAATAGTTTTTAAATGATGTGCTGTATTATAGAGAAAGTAACCTATGCCATAAAATGTGAGGTTTCAAAGGCTTATGATTCATAAAGTTAAATTATGTGTTTTTAATATTATGAACTTATATCGAATAAAAACAGTTTTAAATAATTTTCATAATTAAAATACAAAATGAAACACTTATAACATTTAGAAAAGTATTGAGTAAACTCCCACAGTTAAAAAGTTTGCAGTAATGTAAAGAAATTAATAATTATATATTATTCTTGATATTATTTACTAATATTGCATAAAAACAGTTTAAATAATTTTTTGCAATTAAAATACAAAACAAAACATGTATAACCTTTTGAAAAAGTATTGAGTAAACACGACAGTTAAAAAAGTTTGCAGTAATAAAGGGAAATTAATAATTATATATTATTCTTTATATTATTTTCTTATCTATAATAAAAACAGTTTTAGTAATCTTCAAAATTAAAATACAAAATAAAACACTTATAATATTTAGAAAAATCTTGATTAACATCCACAGTTAAAAAGTTTACAGTTATAAAAAGAAATTAATAAATTGATTTTCATAATAAATAAATTAGATTGAACTAATATAATGTATAAAATTCGTATAAAAATTCATGTTTAAAGAATTTTTGAACTCAATAAAAATGTATCATAACAAAATCTCTCTGAATACGGAAGTCATATTCTTTCTTGCCTGAATAGGTTAATGTTCCTCCAAAAAATGTTTCCATCAACTGGATTTTTGAAAACCTCCTATTTTTTATCTTTAAATATAAGCTTTAAATCTCAGATTTAAATTTAATTGCATTATATATTGCTTTTTATTATTTTTAAGCTTGAAGTTCTCACACGAATTTACAATTTTTAGCCCCTTCATTATTTTTCTTTTATGCTTATTTTTTTAAAAAATTTTCTTGTTTTTTTTTGTTATGCTTCTAAAATTGTTGAAAAATAATCACATTCCTGAATTTTTAATTTCATATTTTTCAAAATGCACAAGAATTGATTAATTAAAACTTTTTAAGTCTATGATTTGAAAAAGATTGTAATCGGGTGCTTGCAATTTAAATTTATCAATGTTGTTTATCAAAGTATTAGTAGAAAGTTTTTTTAATATATAAGTTTCATGAAATTAACTGAGGCTATTATGGTCAGTTTTGATCCCAAGTTTTTATATTATATTTATAATCATAACTCAGTGATTTCCCTAGACTTTGGGAACTGTAGAACCTTAGGACTTGGTACTTCCAGATTTTGAATACATATTTTCTGAAAGCAGGTCCCTATTTGAAGTAATATGATTCTGTTAAAGATATAGCACATAAAAAGTGAATATGTTATGAAAATATTCCTTTTTGCGTTATTATATTATTAATAAAAGTTATTTTTTATTGTTAAGGAAGAAAAAGGCAATTAGTAATTGATTAAAGAATTGTTCAACACGGAATTAAAGTATTTGTCCATCAATTTTCCTTAAAAATTGAAATTAAGTGATCTTTTTAAAAGATAGTACGACTCACTACATTCTTTTTGCTATGTACATGTTGATTAGATAATTTTAAATGGTACTTATCTGAAAGTTGGATAACAAGTATTGCAGAAAACTGAATAGTATGAATGTTACTTGTATGGTAAGAATTTAAAAATGAAATATAAGCTTATGCATTACTTTAAATAACAAGTAATATGAAATGATCGTATTCTGGTAAAGAAATATAATCGAATAATAGATTATTTTTAGTACGTTTTAGTTACCATTTATTTCCAATAAAAAGGCAATAATTAAGGTTAAAAAAGATTTTTTGAGCAATTTGAAATGCTAATCCCAGAGAATGCGCTGATTATTTTTTTGCATATCTTCTAAGATATTTAGCGTATTTCATAGGGTGTAAGTAATCACTGGCAGTTTCATTTTTAGTTAAATTTTGCTTAACCAACTAGCAGTTTTTACATTGTTTTATTTTCATCTTCCAAGTGTTAAAATAATGTTATACAACTCTGAGTCAAGTTAATTTCCTCCCCTTCTACCAATAAAAAAACTATGGCATTAGCGATCATTTTTCTCTTATCAAATTTTTAGTAGGTGAATTTCTTCAGGCAATTTCTGACCCAGCAGTGTATTATTATTAAAGGCCTTTATTAAGTGCAGGACTGTTAGTAGGCAAAAAATTTAGTGAGATTTTCTTCATATTACACAATTAAATAAAATAAAATTACTACATTCGGAACTGCTGATGGGTTAATTCAAACTTAATATTATTAATCTTCCATAATCATTATTTCTATAACCTTCTATAATCATGACATTTGATACTAATTCTCCATTTAAAGTAGAATTTAGTCAATAATATTATTAATTATGCAGCAGTGTATTATTATTAAATAAAATTGCTCTCAATATTGTCCTCTGAATTTTTTTAAGGCATTTATTTTGTTTTACTACTTTTTGTCAATTTTACAGTAAAGCATGAATAATCTAGTATCGACAGGGTTTATATATTACCGAGTTATAATTTTTTCTAGATAATGGATATAAAAGGAAAAAGTAAAAAAAAGTCCATATGAGAAAGTGAAAGTTAGAAAGAATTATTAGTAACACATAGTGTAAAAAAAGCTCAGTATCTATATTTTTAATTAAACATCTAAGCAAGTTTAATTTATTTAATTTTTTTCATTATTTTGGTGCTTTATTGACTGATAATTTATTTGATTGCCTTAAATTCAAATTTTTCTGAACCTTTTAAAAACTTTTGACCCATTTTTTTTTGCATGCATATTGTATTTTTTCCTGGTGGTGATTTAGATTCAGAATCTGATTCTTCATCTTCATCCTTTTCGTTTTGCACAGATGAAATTAATTCATCATCTGTAAAATCATGAACAATAGGTTCATTGGCATCTACATACATCCATTCTTTAATCAATTCTTCAGTTTTTTATTTACTTGAAAATTACTTACATATCCCACAATTTTAAAATTTTTTTTCTGATGATATATGAAAGCCTTTAAAGTCAATCAGTTGTTGTGTCATTGTCAAGTATGAAAAACTAATGAAGGCTAAAGTTTAATGACAGTCATTTTGCAGAGTTGACTGTTGCTCATTTTCCCAAGATCAAAAAACAGCCCAAAACGTGTCTTCAATTGTGTAGCTTTTCATAACTTCAGTCACTATCTTTCCCGAATTAATATCAGTCAAATATTGCTGCATATATTCCATTCGGTAACAATATTTTGATTATCTTATTATATCTTTATTTTGAGGCTCAGTTTGCTTTGTAGTGTTCGGATTTCAATACACAACAGTCACATTTTATCTTTTCATAATTTCTGGATATGTCGAGCTATTGTCAAAAAATCAGATATATTTTGGCATTTTATTTCTCTATGGTTACACGATTCTTTCATGAAAGTCTAAAACCAATCCATGATAATTTCACTTGTGATCCAGTCACGTTTGCACAGGAAATACTTTTATTCCTTTAAATGCGCAATACTTATAACTTTCCCCAATTACAAGCAGTTTGAATTTATTTGTGCTAATTATATTTAAATGCACAAATTTCATAATGAGATCGTTATATTCCTTCATTCCAGAAAACAATTCTTAATTTTTGCATGTTGAATTTCTTTTTGGTAAATATTGTCAAAACAATGCTGTCTCATTACAATTGCAGACATTTTGAATCGGAAAAATCTTTTAGGAATTTTTCAAATTCTTGAAAAAAATTAATCTGCTGATAACTTTTCTTCCGATAATGCATGCATTGATATATAGGGCTGATTGTGTGCCGGAAAAAATCCGGATTTCCGGAATTTTCGCTAACAGTGATCCGGAAGTTTCCGGAGTTCGATGGTTCAGACGTTTCAAAAAATCATTGATCACAGAAGTTTCCAGAAATCAAATTTTCAAAGGTGGAACTTAAAAACATAGTTTATTTTATTTGTTTGTAAAGGGGAGCCAGAGAGATACTTTATAAGCTTACATTCATGATTAATATAAATTTTTTATCAGTAAATGGTTGTTATAATCATAAAACTCAAGAAAGAAAGACTATTTGTAAATTATAATTACTTCTCCAGGTCATCATAGGTATGTGTAAAATTTTAAACATATTTTAAGTAAACTAAGAAATATTGAGAAAAAGGA
>NC_092213.1:14825442-14866672 GCF_043381705.1 Parasteatoda tepidariorum
TTTTTTTTTTTTTTTTTTTTTTTTTTTTTTTTTTTTTTTTTTTTTTTAAACTCAAGAGAAATTTTCCGGAATTTTGACTTGAGCTCACAATCACCCCTGGATATATCATGTTGTTTTTTGAGCTTATGAAGCCAACTAATTCTATATTCATAAATATTTTCAAGTTTTAGTTTAGAACCACTTAGGGTCGAGTTCTGTGGCTTGTTATTGCCATTTTTTTCAAATTTTAACAGAATTTTTTTCTGCTTCAAATAGATATCAGAGTTGATAGTTTTAGTGGACTCAGAATTGAATTTTTTTAGTTTTTATTATGAGATTTGTAGTCTGAAGTGAAATGCCTGCGGCAACAGCCATTATTTGTTCTTGGGTGGTGCTGCTGATCTATGGTTTTCCAGATTATCAATGCTTGATTATATATCTGCATTTTAATAACATATTTATGTATATATACGTATATATATGTGTGTATTATATATATGTGTATTATATATATGGATATTATATATATGGATATTATATACATGTATATCATGGTGCGTAGCTTTTTTTTTTTTAAAGAAAGTGCTTAAAGGTGCTTTTTTATTGGATGTTTTTAAAAAGTGCATAATTTTCCTTTTTCAAAAATGAGATATTTCTCTTTACTATGTCGATTTCCTCTACATATTATGCAAAATCGTTGTTTTCACATTGTTCTATTCAACGAATTCCCAATTCATTCAAGCACAATGCATTTCGGCGTACCATCGGTCTGTAACTTATGAAAGTGCCAATAGTTATGCATGATTGAAAAAATACTTGCGAGTCTGCATGTGCCTCTATTGAGCTGGGTTCAGTGAGGTTCTTGCATTCTCATGGGTAACTCTGCTGCATTTTGTAAGATATTCTCAATTTCAGGCTTCATTTTTCACCCTCTGAAATCAAACCAAATAAATCTCTCGATCTTCTTATGTTGGCTAATATAATCAAGAAAAGAGTTCTTTATCAGAAACTAGTTATTTTATCATAATCGTGTAAAATCTTTGAAAATTATTTTGCATTTTTTTAATGTATATAGTGCTTAAAAATATTTTTGTGTACTTAAAAAGTACTTTAAAGGTGCTTATTTTTTGTCAAAAAATTTGGTGACGCACCCTGTATATGTATGTATTATAAATTTATAACTAATCTGGGTCATGTGGTAATGATAGAAATTTATTCAATTGATTTAGTGAAATAAGGTCAAATCCAAAAGGAAATTGAGAGATGGAGAGAATTTAATTAGGGTTGAATTCTGTGGGTTCTTATTGCCATTTTTTCACATTTTGTCAGAATTTTTTCCCCCTCCTCGAATAGACATTAGAGTCAAAAGCTGTTATCGAAAGCAGAAATTGATTTTCTTTTATAAGCTTAATAGTCTGAAATGAAAATCCAGTGGTTTTCGGATTATTGATGCTTGATGGTATGTCTGCATTTTAATAACATATGCATAGATATATATATTATTAATTTTTATACGAACTATTTCTTATGTAGTTATGGATAAAACAACAGCGACTGGTATGGATCCAAAAGAAGCCGCCGAGAGTATTATAATAGCTACAGCCTCTAAACGAACTGAGCTAGTTTTGGCTGGAATGCTTCCAAAACTAGCTATTCTCATTAGAGATCTTTGCCCATTGTTATATTTTTACCTCATGGGTAGTAGAGCACGTCGCATGAGAGCCTCCAATATGATCAAACAAGACTAGATTATGTGCCATAAGTTACGTATTTTATATGTTATAATCTGTAAATATATAGAAATATTTTTTAATTTAAACTTATTTGTTACAAATTGTGATTTGTTTATTTAGTTTCCTATTATTAATTTATATTTCATATGCTCTTTTGAACTCTTTAATGCTGTTCTCTAAGTACAGAAAAAATTGTACAATTATATGTTCAAAGGAATTTTTAAACTGTGTTATTACAAATTGTGTTTTGTTTATTTGACTTATTATTGATTTTCTTTTCAACTCCTTGAGGATGTTTTCTTATATTCAAGTACAGTGAAACTTTTACATTTTCATTTCCTGTTAGAAATTAGTTGAAATTAACATTTCAACTTCACTTTGTTGTTTTGAAATAGTTTAGTTTGAGAGCTAAAAAAAATCACTTTGACTTATCCCATTTTGTTTAAAAAATATTTCAAAGTTAAAAAAAAACTTTGAATGCATGATAATTGAATTATTGAATAAACTTTTTATTATTGTTTTCTTCAAATTTAAAATTTTAACTTAAATCTTTAAATAAATTGCGTTAGGCTAAGATACTTTTTAAATAAAGAATCGTTGGATCACAATTAATTCAAGTTATATTATGATTTAAAAGATAATTTTCATATGTTTCATATGAAATATGTAGATGTAAAATTTAGCTATATTTAAGCATTTGAAAATATTAGTTTTCTATTTAAAAGCTATCATAAAAATAACAAATTATCATAAAATTTAAGTTTACAATAAATATTGTTATTAAGTTAATAATTAATAGATAGGATTTTTGAGACAAATAAATGAAAGTTTTATTTAAATTTGATATTTCTTTTTTATTTTTTTATTATTTTCACATTATATGTCATAGTTGCCAAAACAGTTGTCCTAGTCATTTCCTAAACTTACATTAGGGTTAACTCTATTGCTACATTTATCTTTTCAAAAAGTTGGAAAACCTATTGTTAAAATTTTAAATTCTTTCTTTAAATGAATAAATATTTAATTCAAATAACAACTAAAATAAAAGATTGAAAGAATGTGTAAACAGTCGTATTCTATATGTAACGTTTATTAAACTATGTCTTAATAAAGTATTATTTTGTGAAAAATTTATAATACTTTTCCCCCATGAATTGATTTTTTTAACTAATGGTGCTTGTTTACTAAACTTTCTAGTTCTTTTCAGAACACGTTGATTCCTATATTTAATCTTCCACATAGAAATGTTTAATATTTCATTTTTGTTTTCGTTTCTTAGAAACTCTTTAATATTTTCCCCTGTGACATTTTAGTTCTGTTAAAAAGCTAATTATCAATGATGTTTTAATATTAATTGAAAAAATAATAGTTCGAAAAAGATAAATTGCGGTTATGACTTAAGTTTAAAAACATAATTTATGGTGTTCATTAATACATATCCAATTTAATTCAATTAAAGTGTCTCTAAATTGCTCTTAATGAGTTGTTATATTCAGTTTTAAAACTCATTAATTCTCAATCTTTGTTCTGTATCAGCAAAAACTTTTAAGTTTTTGTTTCATTTAAATTATTTTTCATGTCTCATTTTCTGGTGTCAAGCTCTACTTAAATGCAAACGCAAAAACTTTTCTTAAAATAACCAATTTTGTGTTGCTTGTGGAGGTGTTTCTCAAAATTATTTTGTCCATAGTGATTTTAAAAAGTTTCAGAATAAATTTCTGATTAAAGTCAGTCACTCTAATTAAAAAGAATTTGAGTAAAAAGCTGAAATAATCCATAAAGTAGTCATTTATAGGTTCTTTGAAGAGGTTGCTAAGATTCGAGGAATAAACATGATAACATTACATACATAACATTTTGTTGACAGTTACATGACATTTTATTAACATGGTTTTTCTCAAAAAACTTGACCATGATTAAAATGTTTGGGCTTCGAAATACTAGGACAAGAAATACTAGGTGTTCTATTAATGCGCATCAATGATCTTTAATGATTACTTTTTTTTATTTAATTTTAAAAGCACTTACTTTCCTCATCCATAATTTTATTTTTATTATAAAGTGATTATTATTTATTTAGTGGCAAAAAGAAAAAAAACTGTCTTTTGCACTTTTTTGTATGGTTACAAAAAAATATTTGAATTCCTTTGGTGCTTTCTTATGCTTATTATTTTATGCATCATTTTTTGGTGTTTGGTTTACTTCAAATTTTATGTGCTTTTTTTTTTTTTAGAATGGTAGTGTAATCATTATCTTGCCAATTTAAATGCATTGATGACTAAAATAGATTTTGTAATTATCTCACTATGTATTTAAATATAGTTATCCTTTTATTTTATGATAATAATTTTGTATTAGAGTTTTTACTTTGTATAAAGAAAGAGTGATTCCAATAAAATAATAATAAGTCTTCATTTTCTGAATTATTCAAGTAAGTAGACTGCATAAAGAATTGGTGCTTTTATCTCTTAATGGTGTTAAGGTTAATGTGCTTTTTACCTATTTTGTACACTGATTTTGAAATTTTATTGGATTTTATAATTCAAAATAATTTAGAAAAAATACGAACAAATTGGATACTAAAATAAGTTAGATATATTTAAAAACATTAGGTGTTTTAAATTCCAGCATTGTTAGTGTATTTTTTTTTTACTTTTGTATATTGTAATGAATTTGTATTTTCAATATTTTTTCATGTGACTTTGTATTTTTTGAATGTTATTATAACATCCTTTAATAAGAGAGATTATGATAAAAATAAGAGATAAACTACTTTTATTTATGATTTTTTTTGTTACGAAAGTATTTATTTCAAAATTATATCAAATGTTAAAAAATAATTATAGAGCTAATAATATTTTTTCGAAATGAGATGGGATTATTTTTATGTATACTTTTTTTTTATACAGATATTAGAGCTCTTTTTCCGTTTTATCAAATAATGTATAATTTCTTTTATATTTTTCTGTTTCTTAAGTAGTTTGCTTTAATTGCTTCTTAATTCAGTTCTTATAATTTCATATGTTCAATATAATAATTTCTTACAAAATGTTGAATTATTCATGTCAAATATTGATAATACTGCTAAAAATAAATATAATAAACAGACATTTAGTGCTCCTTCAGATACTGTTCCCAGGCCCCATAGGCCTATGTGATAAAAAGGCCAAGACTTAAGTTGTGAGAAATGAATAATTTAACGTTAAATACAACAGTTCGCTTTTATATACGGATACCGATACGGATTTTGAATACAGATTAACTGTTTTGTTCTTTTCATTTGATTGAAAAATTTTTTTCAGCTAAGTTATGATGAATTTAGAATAACACTGAGTTTTTAACTAATTTCAGCAGTCAACAGATTAGTTGCATCAGTAGTTGAGTTAAAAAAGGTTTTGTTCTCTTTTTTATTACCTAGGATGATTTCAGTTCGGAATAATAAATATAAATTTAGATTGGTTGTCAACTTTTCAAATTTCATTATATACTTCTAAGAGTTGAATGACACTGATTTATATGTAATTATATAAATTTATTGCAATTATATAAATTATATGTAATATATTAATTGCATAATCTATATTATTAATTCACAAGCACAACAGCATAACTGCCAACTTGTACGACTGTTTAGAAATAATTTTCTACTTCAACATTAGCATTTTGGCATATTAAATCTTGAAGTTTAGAAAAGTTTCAAATTTTTTTTTAAAACTATCACAACGAATGAATAATTAAAAAAAAATGAATTGATAAGATCTATTTGGCGGCTAATTATGCTTATAGATGTCTTAATAGTTTTCTTTTTGGAACATTCTTCCAAACTTAGTTTTTATTTTACTACCACTGCGTAAAATCTTTTTCAACAATCATACAAGTTGGTAGCTGGTGTGCTGCAGATTTTGTTTTGCTTTATAAATTCTGAAGTTCTAATTTCTGCCTTGTAGTGTAAATAGTTGTGCCATTAAAAAACAAATATTAGCTTTTTATCATACATTTTTTTACAAGTTAGGAAAATAATCAAACTTATATCCTCACTTTTAGGAGTTATTCTGACTGAAATAAACTCATAATTTGAAGTTACAAATAGAATAAATGAATCTTATTTTAAGTGTAAACTATTTGGTGCTTCTACATTTTTAGTTTGTAGTTTAAATTAATATTTTCTCCAATACACATTTTCTTCACAGAAGAAAGCATGCAGGTCAAAATGTAATATTCTATGTGCCAGATAGTTCAAAGAAAGTCTTTTGTATTATTCTTTCTTAGGTACTACTTATTTTTCCTAATAAAATTTCTAAGTTTAAGGAAATTGCAACTAAAAATATATAGCAATTTTGTATTTTTTATTTAAAAAGTAATATTGATTTGTATAAATTTGTATAATGTGAATAATAAAAGTTATTTTGATAGAAGTTTATTTTTGTTAATTTTTTTTTTTAACACTGAGCTCTTGTTTATTTGCTTTGGAAGATGCTGGACGTGTTGCTCTTTAACGTAATTATTGTAACAAAGAAAATAATTTCATTGTAAAATTTTTTTTTACTTAAGTTGAAGTAGTAAATTCCAAAATAGCATTTGTACACAACTTGTTTCCGAAAATATTTCTTGATATTCCTTATTTTCATTAACAGCTATTGATTTTAAAAAACAAAAAATAGTGATAAATGTATTATCCCTTTATCACTTACTTTCATAATTATTATTTTTCATCTTTAAATTTGTATTTAAAAAAAGTGACACAGCAAAAGTTTTTTTGCTAACAAATTTTTCACTAATAAGCTTTGTAAAACAATTTTACTATATTCTTCCTTAAATTTTACTCTTTTTCTAATTTTTTATATAAAGCTTTTTTCGATTTTTTTGTTACATTTTCATTGATGTGGAAAAATAACCACACTGCCCGAAATTTCTCATTTCTTTATCGTGCATTTTCCGCTGGTTTATAAAAATTCAGGTAAGTTTCTGGAAGTTTGGATTTTTCGATGCAGGTATTAGGTTCACTAATTTGTTTTTGAAAAGTTATACGTTCGGTTCACTAAAACAGAATTTCTATACTCTGGTTTGATACCCAAGTCTTTTATATTTATAGTTTTAGTTATATTTAACAGTATAATCTTAGTTGATTATAATTTTAACATTCCATTATTTATTTATTTTATAGTATAATGTGATTTAATTATAACTTTAATATTCCATTATTTCAAGATAGTTTTTTAAGAGCCATGTTTTCTTGCGTGTTGATTTTTTGATGATAAATGTTCTTGTTAAAAATGTTAATAAAAAATTGCCGCAAATTATTATTATTAAATCTGATAAATCTTACTTCTTGAGTCATTTTAAAATCTTAGTCCTTGATGCAGCATTTATACAAAAATACTGTTGGTTAATAAATTTGCTGAACACGAACTCGTTTTCTTGATTGTTTTTAAATGCATTCTTTTAATTTTTTTTTATTGCTCACATTTTTCTTATCAGTTGCTGTTTTAAGCCTGCTTATTTCTTAAAAATGAAGATAGACAAAAGGGAACAATGGTATTAACGGAAGTGTTTAGTAAAATTATC
The DNA here is from genome assembly GCF_043381705.1 of Parasteatoda tepidariorum. Taxonomy (NCBI): domain Eukaryota; kingdom Metazoa; phylum Arthropoda; class Arachnida; order Araneae; family Theridiidae; genus Parasteatoda; species Parasteatoda tepidariorum. The sequence goes on from NC_092213.1 coordinate 14,832,720, forward strand.
TTTTAATCAAAAACTAATTTATTACTAACACACAATAGTTTTTCTACTCAAATTTCATTGTTTATTATGTTTTATTTATTAAAAGAATTTTTCAACTCCAGTTTTTCTTTCCTAAATATTTCCCACTAATTTCATATAAGCGTTAAATTTTAGAGAGAGTGTTAAGTCAATAACTAAATTCCCTTTTTTAAAAAAAAAATAATTTGCTTGTTTTTTTGGTATTATGTTTCAAATCGTTCGAAAAGAGATGTTTCGTTAATTTTCAGATCATTAGGTGGAATGTCAAGTTCAGAAAAAGGAACTTTTACGGCACTTTATTTTAATCAAGGTTTTAAGGCTTAAAACCAACATCTTCTAGAAGAGAGGAAGCCTTCGCACGGGAAATCCGAGTATAGTTCGTTCACCAGGAGTTGAGACTTGGCTCCACCTCCTCGGACGCAGAGTTCATTTCAGCGCGGGGGAGTAAGAGGAAAAACATCTCCGTTGTTGAAATTGAGACAACCCTTAATTTGCGCCAAACACAGAAAGTGAATTCTTTTTCACTTACTTTGCTTTATCATCTGCTAATATACCTTTTGTTACACTAGCTAATTAAATATAGTTTAAATTTAAAAACTGTTGTTCTCCCAGCGAAATGTCTCATAAAGGACAAACTATTCACTCAAAAGAAAGAAATATCATAAAAAATAGTGTAAAATATCATCAAATTTATGAAATATTCATTGTTAAAAAAATGCACATAAAGTTTGCGAAATAAATATTTTTGCCAAACGATCGCCAAATAGCAACATTGTTCAGGATTGCTCACAACCTTCTCCCAAAAATAGCGAAATAGTATCGTCGCATACCACGTGATGAAGGCGGAGCCAAGTGCCAACTCCTGGTGAACGAGCTATAGTAGTCCAAACGTTGTGACATCTTTATAATTTAATCCCACTGCGCAGTTTATGTTCATTCCTTCGGACTACTAAAGTAATCTAATCGAAGGCCTTGCTACTTTAGGAAGTGTTGTTAAAACGCTGCTCGTGTTAAATGTGTTGCGTACGGAGAGGGTGCCATCGTTGAAAGAACAGTTCATGATTGGTATGCTTGGTTTAAAAAATTGAGATTTCTATCTCAAAAACCGCTTCTTACGGGCTGGCCATTTGAGTTCAGTTCGATGAAAAGCGATATAATCAAATTTAGCCCGAAAGTTCGTGTCAAACGACAAGAGAACTGGCCGAGAAAGAGAAAGATCTCCCATTTAAACTTTTAAAAAAATATAAAAAAAGTTTAGTTACCAATTCCATAAATTTATATGACAATAATCTAATGTTTCGTAAACTGGTATAATTGTTCTCTGTATGATTACGGTTAAAACGTTAGTGATCTGCACACTTAATTCTAATAATTTGATCTCAATTGCTCCAAAGGTTTCAAAAGACTCTTATCATAGAGAGAAAGTAAGTTTATGTTTATTTTTTTTTGTAATGGTTTACAAATAAATAATTAAGTTGTCTACTGAATTGAAATTGAATTTGTCTACTGAATACGTAAAGGCGTCAGCAAAATTTTGTACTCAATAGCAGATATAAACCACAAAATGCCGATTTAATTGGCATCAAGGTTGGCAAAAGCCCTGTTTGTTTTTAAAAAACCCAACCTGTCTGTTTTTTTTAAACCCCCATTTTTTTAGTCTGTTTTTAAATTTGTGTTTTTTCCACCAGAAAATATACTTAATCAGATCGAATGTACTTATGCGCATTTTAATAAGCCTCAAATTAGGCTTAAATATAGAGGCATCGGTATGGAACAATAAATGGTATATTAGTAGCCTATAAATATCGCGGATCATTGCAATAAGCCTATAAATTGTTAAGCTGATTTTATTTTATAACCGTCGTTGAACAGCCGACCCGATTTTGAATTTACGACTACCAATGTTCAAATTCGTAGCCTTTGTAATTCTGAGCCCAATACAGAAGACGAGGGAGCTTCTGGATCACATAAGTAGAGACTAAATCAAGTATTGGGAAAAATTTGCCTTCGCAGAGGTCTTATTGGAACTACCCCACATTTGCGATACATGAAGAGGAAAACCTCCCACGGTTAGCCTGACGGCTAGGGGACTAACCCATGATTCCTTTAATAGTGAGGATATTTTACATCGGCATTGTAGTCAGAGCGAGTCGGGTGAGGGATTCGTATTTACTAGCCACCGTTGGGATTCGAACACGGTTCACCTCATTGTGAGGCGAACTCTCTATCCCTCTGAACAATTTTCAAATTAGACTGGCGCATTGCATATTGATGGCAATGGTTTGTAAGGAACCTCATTTTCCAATCAGTCAGTTGTTGAGAATAATAGGCATTTGGTTAATTTATATAGTGATTTATCAATAGGTTATAAAGTCACGATTTGAATTTGTCTGTTATATACATTAAAAACGACATATGCAATTGTAAGTTGTCAAGCAAAAATTAATTGGATTCAATTGGGTCAAAATTGTTATCATAGTAAAAATATGCTACAACTCCCACCGCACACAGCGTCAGCGCTGTTCTCAAGAAATAAGATCCGGTTTGAGGTTTCCTGACTAGCACTACTTCTAAAGTCTCTGCAACCGTCTGATGTCCGTTCGTAAACTTGTTTTTCGGCTGAATTCCATAGTTGGCTGATCTATCTGTTTTCCACATGAAGGCATGCATCAGATGCAGAGCTAGACCGCCGATAGCCAACGCTCGAGGAAAACTATCTTTTCTATGAGAGCTTAGAACTAACGAACTTAGAGACAACGTACTGGCAGCATTTATTATCATAATTCCAGCGTTCCACCACATTTTTTGAAGTTCTGCCAGATGAAACGAGCGTATAATGATGACGGGATCTTGATTTTCCATGGCTTTTTCCAAACGATCTGACATGGTGCACAGCGTCTCGGATTCTGTCTCTCGGTGGATGAGAGTTGCGTACGGGTACCATCGGCGCCAACTGCAAGTGAAAATGATGGAATTATTTGTAGTTTCATTTGGATATTATTCATTTAATTTCATATGCACGCATGATGAATATATTGCATAAGAAATTATTTTAATTCCGGGTTTATTTATAAATAAATTATTTATTTAGGAAAATAATCCAATTATAAAAAAATAAGTAAATAAAATAACTGCTAACAAGACGATATTTTCAATTATAAAACGACTACTTTAATGTTTCACAGAGCAGCATTTCTTGACTTGGTGATACCTTTAGCTAAGAATGCTTAAGGGACTTCTACGTATACTATCTTATATTCGACGTCAATATGTGCCCTTAACAGTACTCTAGGTAAATATTTTCCCACAGAGATTATTAAAATTAACTTTGATGTTTTAATATTTTTTTCGTAATAGGTAATGTGATATAATGTACGCAGATGTACTTATTCAAATATGCTGTGCTACTTATTCAAATATCTTTTTACTTTGAGAATACGAAAACCAACTTTTTTTTTCATTAAAAAGTGTCTACAGAACAAAAATGCATAGAATGAAGTAGAAACTGGCTTGCTATCACGAGAACTTCTCCAGATATCAGACTCGCGTGCTGGCGGTTATTTTAGAAGATAGATCATTTATTAGAGGGGCATTCATATTTTCCTTGATTGGGAGAGACGTTATGTCATTTGGTCAATTCTTTATTATTAGAAATAATTTTAGTCTTCTTTCTACATCAGTAAACAATCTTTCAGCTTGGGGGAGTTCTTGCGATAGCTTGACAATACTTTTTAAATTGGTATTACATGCAGGGTCTGTCTTAAAAATAGTGCACATGGAAAAAGAGTCTAGAGATGAAAAAGTCTGATATCTGGAATAGATGAATGGAGGTGCTATATTTGACATTTTTTAAGGACATTTATGTTGATACATTATTTTTGTTGTTACTTAAATTTTTCCTTTTAATTGTCTTAGTCTTTTTAACGTTTGATGTAAAAATCATGTAAACCTTAATTGATTGGATTGATTAAATTATCTATTGATCAATGCGAGTCGCTGCCGGGTGGTGGTGGGTATATATCTTTTTCAATAATTATAAATGCTTAAAAGTCTCTATCTCAATGTTTTAGACAAATAAAGAAAATTTTTATGAATCATCATTGATTTAAATTTATCAAAATTAAAAATGAGAAAAAAATAAGAAAATAAATAATCAATCTGTTTGCATGTTTTAGTAGACATAAGAATTTTTTTTTCTTATGTGTGAAATTTAAAGAGTTATTGTGTCTGTGTATTTTAATTTCACCCCCCCTCAAAAATTGAAGCCCAGCCAAGTCCTTGAATTGATCGAATTCGCGTAATGTGTGAAATCCTGTCTAATGTGTCAATTTATCCCAATCTTGTCCTGTATTAATGTCTCAAAAGTTACCAATTAGGCTTGGATATATAGAACGACTGTTTCATAAACAACAATTACTAGTGGTATTTTACACTAATTTTTTTATTGAATTTAAATTAAATATATTTTAGCTATTATTTTTTTAAAACAAAGTTAAATACACTTACTATTGTATTTTTTGTCTGGTTTTGCATTTGTCAAAACCATTTGTTTTGACATCGGAATTTTTTAGAAAGCTCATTAGTAATTGGATTAAAGTAATATAAACAAAATTATGTCAGCAAATAACAAGAATGCTTTTTAAAAGCTTAACACGGAAAGGTTTTCACTTTTCCTGTGTTTATTTAAAATTAACTGTTATTGTTTTTGTTATGAAACTTAATCAGCTTTTACTCAGATGGTTTTCTTTTTATTGCTCATGCCCGCCTCCTTAAATTAAACTCCACAACAGTATAAAATATTTTTTTTAATGGAAAACTTATAGAGACGTCAAGGCTGACGTTACTAGTTCTTTGGAAATCTATCAATGATCAATAAGTTATAGATTCAACCAATAGGATTCGTTTCTATTGGGATAGGAATACGAATCGTCCAATAGGAACAGTACAAAAGGACATTGATTGAAGATAGTGGGACACTGATCCAGTTCAGCCTCTGACTTAGCTACCTCTATTTACAGAGGGCGAAGCAAATATGGATGCAAGTTTCAATCGTTTCCTGACCACTACAAGCATAGTTTATTGTCATTTTATCAACAATAGCGAATTGATAATCATTAAAAACTGCTATTATTTTCCGATTAGCTAAAGCACTCATTATTAACCAGAGCTTTGAGCTGTATGACAATGCAAGCATCAATTATTTCCTGATAACAAAAATGTAGAATTTATTGCTATGGAAACTTTATTGGCAATCAAAATTTGGACACATTCCAACTAGCGCGACACAACAAAGTGAAATGTATCACCAAATTTCAACATGTGCTCTATGCTGAATTATAATCGTTTCCTGGCAACTACAAGCCCCATTTTATAGCCAAATAGAATGATCGTCAATTAAAATTTCGATCAATTTTCGAAAAGGGAGACAGGTGGCCATATCTCAACTGGAGGATTATGCCTGATGGCAAAATAAGTTTCAATAATTTTCAGACAGCTATTAGCAAAATATTGCACAAAATAGAATTTAAAGTCAATTGACATTTTGACCACTTTCGGACTAGCTAGAGTATTAAAATTTCAATTGGGTACTTGCACTTCAAGAAGAAGATCACAAATACCCACACATGTGACCTATGACGTCAGATACAGCTAATCATTTATAAGCAAAACGACGTGTTAAAATTCAATAAAGTTTCTCCACATAATTTAGGATGTTAATTAACGTGAAGTTAATTAAATACAGCGCTGTATCTCACATAGAATTTTTTGAAATATAATTCTTTCTCGTCTACTACTTAACTTAGATTTATTATTTGTTATTTGTTTGTTATTTGCTTAGTATGTATTTAATTGTAACCGTGATATACTTTTACTTTGTGTACCTTGCAACTTCGATACATAATTAGTTTGTTTATGTTCAACATTGCTTCGTTAGTGCACTTTAGCATCCAAATAGAGACTCGGTGCTGCCATCTAGTGTGGCAGAAACTAGACGTTAAAATTAACATGACCAACGGTATCTTACCCATTGTGGTGGTCCTGAAAGAGTGGATACCACCTCCGGAGAACTCACTAGGTCTGCTCAACGGCAAGACCGATTGCGCAGCTCATTGGAAATGAAAAAAAAAAAACAAAAAAAAAACATTGTTTTGTGCCTGTCTTTGGGTTAAGTAAGAAATATATAGTGAAGGAATTGAAATTTTGTGGAACAATATTAAATGAGTCGCTATATTGTAATTGTGTTATATTATAATGAACCACTATATTATAACGAGTTTCAATATATTATAACGATGACTTTCGATTTTCATATTTTCTCATCAAAATAGGCTGTTTTGTTTTAGTTTTTTTTAAAATATAAATTTCAAAATGGTAACAGGCAACAATTGATTTTTCTTTCATTTTTGTAAAATGGTTTTCGGAAAAAATATTATTTTTGTATTTGTATGTTAATAAAAAGAAAAAAAAGTTTAGAAAGTATGTCATAAAACTGATTCATATAATTTGAAATTGAATAAACTATAGTAATTGTGAAATAATAACAAGAAATATATTTCTTTTCTATCACGCATTCTTTGCAATTCAAATAGAATTTCAAGCCATTTATTGGTGTTTGACATTTAGAAAAACACAGTTACATGATATATGTTTATAAACAATTTAAAGAATTCGCAAGAAAAATGGATTTTATCGAACCCAAAGGATAAAGATTGTATACTGTTTTTAATACAAAACTGTCACTTTTACGATAACGATTCAGCTGTATGTCATTTAAATGCAAATTTCTATGGCGCCCGCGACAGCTTTGTGCAATTGGCGGCATGGCTTGCTAACACTATTTGCTTAGCCGATCGAAGATTTTTCAATGGTACGATTTGTCATTAGAGATTTCAAGAATAATATGTCTGGCATATAATTCAAATTCGAAAATGGCACTACCGTGTATTACTTTTTTTAATTTGTATTTTTTTTACGACATTATTATTTTAGATATCAAGTGTTAAGCAGATGATAGCCTAGTTAAAAGTGTTATAAATTTTCCTATTTAAAACTAATTAAAATTATATTGCTAATGTGAGTTTGAATTTTTAATCATGATATGATGAGATTATATAGACAGCAAAACGTACAATTAATAAAAATTAATTTCAATTTTTATAAAAAACAAATTTATGAACTTTCTTTAAAATAACTTGAGTTTTCCAAAATAAGTTTTGTTACCTTCTTTAAGTCTAAAAAAAAATAAAAAAATGGGTATTTGCACTACAATAAATACGTATTACGTATTACGGATTACGTATACTAACACATGTGACTTATGATGTCATTACCAGCTGATCGTTTATAAACAAAATGGAGTGTTAAAGTTGAGCTAAGTTTCTCTACATATGTTAGAATGGTAATTAACGTGAAATTAATTAACTGCAGTGTCGTATCGCGCATCGTATTTGTTGAAATATGATTCTTTCTTGCCTACGACTTTTACTTAACTTAGATTTACTTGTATTATTTGCTTATGTATTTTATTGTAGTCATGATATATTTTTAATTTGTGTACGTGGCAATTTCGATGACTAATTAAGTTTGTTTATATTCTACATGGCTTCATGCCTGTCCTTCTGTAAGGTAAGAAATATCTAGTGAAATAATTGAAATCTTTGTGAAAGAATATAGAATGTGCCACTTAAGATAATTGATGCTTGGCGAGCTTTGCTTACCTTACTCGAAATAGAATAGAAAGAATAGTTGTTGACGTCCAATCAGGATTGAGATACCCACACTTCGTCACATGCAGGTATGCTCCTGAAGGAAATAATAAACTATTTCGAAAATGCGCCATTTTCAACTGATTGACAAAACAAAGTCTATTTTTTAAGGTGTATTTTTCTGTAAAAAAAATGTGTCCTTTTTTCTGTGTTAGACGAGTATTTATTAAGCAACTTTTTGGGCAGTTTGCCGGCCAAATATAATGTTATATGTCTTAAACTATTTCATTTAACAATGAAAATTTAAAATTAAAAATCAGAGTCTATTCTAAAAATGTGCCCTTTTTATCCGTTCGATTTTGATTCTTTAATAAGTTGGTAAAATAGCCTTGTGTAGATGCTTCAAGAGGATAAATCCACTACGTGAATTATATAATCGTGCTTAAGTGGAATATATTATTTTTAACAAAAAATATTGTAACTTTTTTGCCTTTAACTATATAATTTCAATTTTTAAAATTTCAATTTTATAAAAATATATCTATATAAGTTGGAGAATGCTTTAGTTCTTCCTTTTTTTAATTATACAATAAGAATAAAAAAAAAGAAAAATGAATTTGTAGTACAACTCTTATCGAAAAAATTTAAAAGAAATAAGCTCGAGTTTTTCTTAAACTAATTCTATAGCTTTATTGTATATTTTTTTCCCTTTTAATTTATCCGCAATTTGTCGATTGTTTGCTATTTCTTCAAAATTCATTCAATTTAAGAATTCACCAAAAGATATTTTTTAAATAAGCGAAACAATTTCGTTTTTGGATTTAGTTCAATTCCATATAATTGCATTAAGCTAAAGATTCAAGAGAACACATGGGGAATTTTTAAAGTGCCGATAGGGAAAAATATAATACAGAGTTCTATCAATTATTTTTGTAAACAAAAGTAGTATTCGTTGAAGTAGATAGTAATTTATCAGGGAAATAAAATCCTACAAAGGAACAAGCTTAAAAAAGTTCCCTTTTAAGTGGTAATTAAATTCCATGCGTTTTTCCCTTTGCTGAGACTTAAACAAAATTAGTTGAAAGAATTACAAGTTTCTTCAAAAAAAGAAAGTTTTGTGATGTTTTGTGTGATTAGGAAGCACAAAAAAGAGTATCTCTTTAGATTACTGTTATTTAAAATTTTGATTCTTTAAATTCTTTTTCTTAACAAAATAATTGAATAAAAAGGAAATATTTGATACTGATTTGCTTCATTGTGATTTGGGTTTTCTATAAAATGTATATTATTTGAAGTTTGTTAAGTAATGTTTCTTTTAATTAAAGAACTAAAAAAAAGGTTTCATAATCATGGTGTAAATTTGTCTTATCTTATTGAGGGATTAAAATGGGATAAGAAAAAACATAGGGTGTTCTAAAATAGACTGACGGCTTAAAGTTATTTTTTTAAGGTAATTTATTATGTATGTTACCGGCAAAGTATGAAATCATGCATTGTATAGAATGTCTAAAATTAGCCGGTAAAGTTTGAAATGATTTATATTTCACACATTGCCTAGGCATTCTACAGAATGCCAAATGAGAAACCAGCAAAGTATAAAATACATCTCCGATTCGTTAAAATACCAAATTCGAAACGTCATCCGATTTGATATTAATTTATTCGTGGATATAATTACATTTATTCGGTATTTTAATACTTACTAAGGATAGATTGTATTTATTCGATATTTTAATACTTACTGACGATAGATTAGAAGAAACATCAGTGTTTGGAGAATCGGGCAAATATATACCGGGCAATGGCACTTGACCTTAAAAAAANTTTCATAATCATGGTGTAAATTTGACTTATCTTATTGAGGGATTAAAATGGGATAAGAAAAAACATAGGGTGTTCTAAAATAGACTGACGGCTTAAAGTTATTTTTTTAAGGTAATTTATTATGTATTTTACATGCAAAGTATGAAATCTGGCATTGTATAGAATGCCTAAAATTAGCCGGCAAAGTATGAAATGATTTATATTTCACACATTGCCTAGACATTCTATAGAATGCCAAATGAGAAACCGGCAAAGTATAAAATACATCTCCGATTCGTTAAAATGCCAAATTCGAAACGTCATCCGATTTGATATCAATTCATTCGTGGATATAATTACATTTATTCGGTATTTTAATACTTACTAAGGATAGATTACATTTATTCGATATTTTAATACTTACTGACAATAGATTAGAAGAAACATCAGTGTTTGGAGTATCGGGCAAATATATACCGGGCAATGACACTTGACCTTAAAAAAGTATCAGTGTAGGGTATACCGGACACTAGACCTAGTATATATTTCGGAGATTTACCAGACGTCTAGTCATACTAGGTCTAGTTAAGTGCCATTGCTCGATATACATTTGCTAGGTATATCCTATACTGATGTTTTTTTTAAGGTCAAGTGCCACTGCCCGGTATACATTTGCCCGGTATACCCTGCACTGATGTTTTTTTTAAGGTCAAGTGCCATTGCCTGGTATACCCTACACTGATGTTTTTTTAAGGTCAAGTGCTATTGCCCGGTATACCCTACACTGATGCTTTTTTAAGGTCAAGTGCCATTGCCCGGTATATATTTGCCCGATACTCCAAACTGATGTTTCTTCTAATCTATGGTTAGTAAGTATTAAAATACCGAATAAATGTAATTATATCCCCGAATAAATTAATATTTCGGACATTCACGAAAGCGACTATGTGACTGACAATATTCACCGGTGAAAGTCAACAACCACCAATTTCGGTCATTCACAGTAACATGCACATCATTTACTTAATAACCTCATCAGGTCGTTTAATTCATACTTTGCCTAAACAGCATTTGGCATTCTACTCAATGCCGGCGTTTCATACTTTCCCGGTAACATGTACAAAGTATATATAAGTTAATTTAATAATAAGTTAAATAGAATTAAAATACAAACGGTTATTTTTTAAGAAAAAAAAAACAATTCTAGCAAAGTTATGTTAAAGGGCGCGAACTTTATCCTCAGAGTTCTTGAATTTAGTTCAAGAAAAGTTTGACAGATGGCGCTGCAGGCATCTTTTACTGTTCTTTGATTGCAAAAAGGGATTGCTGCTAATGCTGGACATTTTCAAAGTATACAATAATTTGACTTTCATTTATAAATTATTTTAAAATTACTTTGACGTAATTTTTAATTATTTTTCTTTGATCTGCAGTTTAAATGACCTGCGATTTTTCTGTCTGAAAATTTAACTAAAACTAAAATTTCTAATAAAACAAAACAAAAAAAAAAAAATAATAATCGCCCTTTCACATAAATTTACTGTAAGATTTTTGCCTTAATATTAACCCTTTTCTTATCATAAAACTTTGAGAACTGTCTATCTAATTTAGAACAACTAATAGTTTTAATGGAGAACTCATTCTTAAAAACTGTAGTGAAACTAAAATTTTCCGACAATTACGAAAGAAAAAAGATTTGACCCACTCTATCTTTCTGCTATTTAAACATTTCTTCAACATCAGCACCAGATTGCATCAGTGTCTGGATAATCTGGTTGGTAGGACGTTAGGCTCGTGTTCATGAGAGCGGGGGTTCATATCCTGCCGACTGAAAAATCCCCGTGTATTAAATGGTGACTGGTGCATGTAAATCTGTAGAGGTCACAAAGTCATCTAAGTTCCCATAACAATTCAGTATCTCTGGCGGTACTGAATTGGAAATTGATCGTTTTTTTGGTTCAGGCCAAAATTACCATCTGTAAAACGGATAGATAGGGAGATAGATAGTTAGAAAGGGAGGGTTGTCAGTTATAAATTTGAACATTTATATTAAAATTTTTAAAACTAATAATACTAGAAAGATAAAAACGGCACTCGATTTGAACTGTTATAAGTCTCATAAACGAGTAAAGCTACTTTTTATTTCTTTCTTCAAGTCACACACTCTGTTTTCCTTAGTTTNGCTTAGAAGGGTAGTTGTTGCGTGGCGTTAAAGTGAGGAGTTTCGTTTCCATCGCTCTAAAGCATGTTGTGAAAAGGCTTAATGACGAAAAAAGACGAGATGCTTGAATCCATCGTGCTACTGTCCTATATGGTAAAGCATTTGCTCCAAAGGCTTCCACTAATCCTCGATAGCATTCTGTTGCATTTTTGCCACGGGCAACCTCGATTTTAAGCCACGACCTCTGATCACCTTTTGAAAACATGCTTTAGAGCGATGGAAACGGAACTCCTCACTTTAACGCCTCACAACAACTACCCTAAGCAGATCGACTGTTTTTTGCTATCTACACATCGACAACACCGCCACCTTAGCGCGCCCATATCCTATTTGCGCATGCCCGCCCTTCTGTGAGTTTCAATGTTAAGTTGCCACTATTTAATTTACAACCCTCGTATATCGTGTATAATTTTGTACATATGCATTGTTTTGCACTTGTATTTACTTCAAAGGGTTTGTTTAAGTATGTTAAATTTATCAACTATTACTGTAAAGCATACTTTTTGAGGTAATTACAAAAACTAGTTAGTGTTAATAAACTAATGCATCTCAGATCGCAGACAAGCTCTTAGAAATAGTAAGATTGCAAATTAGTATATAAAATCAACGCATTACACAAGAGTTATACAGAGTATTATAAATACAGTTATTATATTTCTTTTAAAATAATGAGATTTATTTATATTTGAACAAGATAATTCAATTTTTAATGTCTACTTTAAATACAAATTATATTCCTCCTGCTATGGAATGAAATGATTAGATTTAGAACCATAATCTTTTATGAGTAAATACGAAAGCAGCAGTATAAATGAAATTTATTCGATTTGAAGAAAATTAGTTATAGGACGAATAAAAGACATAAAACAACTACACTTCAAGGAAATGCTCATTTATTTTTGGTAATTGCACCAATCAGAGGAAAATAAATTGCTAAATTGCTGCTATTCAAGAAAAAGGTATGATTGAATTCCAAATATTTAAGACAAAATGTTGTTTCGGAGGAAAAAGTTTCATTGAATTTCCTAATTAAATTTAAAATAAAAACTTAGTAGTATTTTGAAAATCCAATGAAATTAATTGGATTAAGAAATGAACAATAGCAGTGTTTTTCTTAAAAGAAATGAAAAAAAGTTTACTTAATCATATAACAGAGATTTGAAGATTATCATTTAATTAGATTACTTTCAAATATGAAATGTTTTAAACTAGTTTAACATCACTTATATTCCAATTAACTTCTGTAAGTTCATTTATGTGTTTTTAGAAATAAATCAATATATTTTAAAAGTGTAATCTTTTAATGAATTCTTATTTTAGATGAGGGAAAAAAAAGTGAGCAAAAAGAAGAAGCGAAATATCCTAAATTACTTTTAGATTAATGATCGGATTTCTACGAACTGAAATAGAATTGTAATGATTTATTGATGCCAATAAAAATATGTTTACTGCTCATTGCTTATATTAAAAAATGCTTAGCACTTATAATAACCGATAATATTTGTTTGCTTAATTCGACACAAAATGTATTCTTTAAATAAACATAATTGGGTACTTGCACTTCAGGAAGAAGAAGATCACGTATACTCACACATGTGACTTATGATTTCAGTACCAGCTGATCGCTAATAAGCAAAATGGCGTGTTAAAATTGAGCTAAAATTTCTGCACATATGTTTGAATGTTAACGTAAAGTTAATTAAATATAGCACTGTATCGCACGTTGATTTGTTAAAATATAATTCTTTCTCGTCTACATTTTTTACTTAACTTAGACTTATTATTTGTTTATGTATTTTATTATAATCATAATATATTTTTGTTTTGCGCACCTGGCAACTTCAATGCATAATTAGTTTGTTAGTGTTCTACATGGCTTCATACCTGTCTTTGTATTAAGTAAGAAATATATATAGTGAGAGAATTGAAATCTTTGAGAACGAATATGAAATTTGCCACTTAAGAGAATTGATGCTTGACGGGATTGGCTTACTCGAAATAGAATAGAAAGAACAGTTGTTAATGTAAACAAATTCAATTCCACGTTTCAACAACCAATCGGGATCGAGATATCCACACTACGTCATTTGCAGGTATCTCATTGTTTTATTTCTTTTTATCTAAATTTTGTGGGTAAGAAAAACTAACTATATAACAATTCTCAAAAAATGAAATTAAAAAAAAAGTCTTTAATAATGTTATGTCTCAGAGTTAGTTTAAACAATTTATTTTGAATATTTGATTTTGACATTTAAATTTCAAAAATTCTTTCGGCCATAATTAAATTAAAAAAATATTTACTGAAAATTGTTTTGTTTTTCTGCATGAGTAAAATGACAAAAATTGAAACATTAAGCTTTTTAAGAATTCGTTTTGGGGGGTATTTCATATTTCAAGACTTTAAAGCACGCATTTCAGCCTAAAAAGAACACACAGTTCTAGTTTTTTTTTGTTAAAGTAACTCTTAATATCATTTACACTTTCTCCAATTTTTAGTAACTTTCATTAGTTTCAATATTTTGCAAAAATTAAAGACTGGGTATTACAAACATGCAACGCAATATGCTACTTTAGTATATATTACGTCAATTTTAATTAAAAAAAAATTTAAACTTCTAAATGTTAGTTAAACTGGTATGAGCTTAAAATGCATAAAGAGTTATTTTAGCTAAAATTTTTTTTTAGAAAGACTTGACCCTTTTTCTAATAACGGAGATAAATTCATTTATAGCCCCTGAAAGAAGTTAACCTCTTCTTAATATGGAAAGCGTTTTGAACATTGTTTACCATTCCACTAAAAATTCCGTTATTGGGAGAAATTCGCTATAGAGGGATTTCGTTGTTGGAAGAACGAGTAATGAGGTAATGACGATTAGATTTTCGTAGCGTACAAAAATAATTTTATAATATGTAGTTTTGTTAAAAATATGGACATTTTGACATTTGACAAGTATTTTTTGAAATGGAAAAAAGTTTTTCTGAGCTTTGGGGATTGACCCCATGAGTCTTGTTTCGGAGGGGGGGGGATGAGCACTCTTAAATTGAAGTGATTCGACTTTTAAAAATAATTTTTGAAAACAAAGACGCCCATTTAATTGCTTATTGTTCTGATGCTTTCCTTTAAATAGCAAAAAGGACACTTTAATTCAGAATGTCTAAGATCAAAGTATATTGCTATCAATTATCGTCCCCAAAATAAATGTCCGTTAAAACTTTCAAACATATGAAAATGGTTTCGCAAATGCCTTGAATAGTAATTTAAAAGAAAAAAGTTGATGTTTTGGTTTTACACCTCCTATATTTTCCGAACAAGTTTGTTCAGCATTTTTTGAACAATCTAAATATATCTGTCAATGCATATAAATTGCTCTATTATAATGCCAGTTTGTGTTGTAGTGCAATCAGGACTCAAAACTTAATGGGAAGAAGAGAAGGGCGCCAAGTAAAATAATTTTATTATCAGTACCCGGATGCAAAAGACTTCAAATAGCTTTTGTTTCCAAAGAACTGCGATTAGCATGCATCTCTTTGTTTTGCTAAAATTGTGAAAGGTTGCATTAAATAAACATTTGTTCAAGTGTCTGTCTGTATTGAGTAGTGAATGATTACCTTGCCAATTTAGGAGTAAGGCAACATAGGACGAGTAATTGTTCTGTATGCAACAGCAATTTTTATTCTAAATAGCATTGTTTTGTTGTTAACGTAGGTAGTCCATTTTCGTTTAATGCATTTGTTTGCATTTTTAAAAACTTAATAATGAGATATATTTAATGCTTATTTTTTTTTTCTTTGTAGTGTCAGAAAAAGAATTTAATTATCTAATTGCGTTTGTCAGTACTAAATTTAATGTGTTTGTTAGTTAGTACTTATTTCGCCGCGTAAGTACCAGTTAGTGCTTAATTATGTTGATTAGTACTCAATGTTAGTGCGTTTGTTAATTTGTGCTTATTTCGTTGTTTCGAGATAATTTTGCTAAAACGGGTGCAACATTGTTTTGTCATTACTTTGTTAATACGGGCGAAACGCTGTTTCGATATCTTTTTGTTAGAAAAAGCTGAAAGTTGTTTTCATATTGTTTTCTGAGAATAAGTTAAACATAATACTGCTTCGATATTGTTTTGATAAAGCAAAATCTAGCCACTGACATTATTTTCTATTTTTAAAGTGTGATTAAGACCAAAATGCTCTAAAATAAGTCTTCTTTTAAAAGTTATAATTCAAATATTGTTGTACAATCGAAAGTCGTTATCCAATTAAGGCTAATGTCCAATTATTATTATTCCTGCATTTAGTTTAATTATTATTATTATTAATATCTAATTAATAATCCAATCACAAAATCAATACAATTTACTAGGTTAGTAATGATAACTAAGAGGAAAATAAACACACTGAAACTTTACTTTATTAATTCAAATTGGAAAAGTGGATAAGGCAGCTGAAACCAAATTTGTATCATATAAACTAGAAATAAGACATAAATTCTTAAGAATTAAAAATAAAATATAATATAAATGTGTGTTTGCAGAACAGTGGATAAGGCAGCTGAAACCAAATTTGTATCATATAAACTAGAAATAAGACATAAATTCTTAATAATTAAAAATAAAATATAATATAAATGTGAGTTTGCAGAACAGTGGATAAGGCAGCTGAAACCAAATTTGTATCATATAAACTAGAAATAAGACATAAATTCTTAAGAATTAAAAATAAAATATAATATAAATGTGTGTTTGCAGAACAGTACTTCATCAGGAGACACACTGCCTGCAAACACACAGGAGCCTTTCTGTTGTTAGTGGATTTAACTGTTAGTGGGGCACTGTTAGTTTTGGTTAAATCCATTAACAACAGAAAGGCTCCTGTGTGTTTGCAGGCAGTGTGTCCCCTGATGAAGTACTGTTCTGCAAACACACATTTATATTACCATNTGGTTATATACCTCCTATATTTTCCGAACAAGCCTGTTCAGCATTTTTTGAACAATCTAAATATATCTGTCAATGCATATAAATTGCTCTATTATAATGCCAGTTTGTGTTGTAGTGCAATCAGGACTCAAAACTTAATGGGAAGAAGAGAAGGGCGCCAAGTAAAATAATTTTATTATCAGTACCCGGATGCAAAAGACTTCAAATAGCTTTTGTTTCCAAAGAACTGCGATTAGCATGCATCTCTTTGTTTTGCTAAAATTGTGAAAGGTTGCATTAAATAAACATTTGTTCAAGTGTCTGTCTGTATTTAGTAGTGAATGATTACCTTGCCAATTTAGGAGTAAGGTAACATAGGACGAGTAATTGTTCTGTATGCAAGAGCAATTTTTATTCTAAATAGCATTGTTCTGTGTTTTGTTGTTAACGTAAGTAGTCCATTTTCGTTTAATGCATTTCTTTGCATTTTTAAAAACTTAATAATGAGATATATTTAAAGCTTAATTTATTTTATCCTTCGTCTCGTCAGAAAATGAATTTAATTATCTAATTGTATTTGCTAGTACTAAATTTCATGCGTTTGTCAGTTAGTACTTATTTCACCGCGCAAGTAACAGTTACTGCTTAATTTTGCTGATTAGTACTCAATGTTAGTGAGTTTGTTAATTTGTGCTTATTTCGTTGTTTCGAGATTATTTTGTTAAAACGGGTGCAACATTGCTTTGTTAATACGGGCGAAACGTTGTTCCGATATCATTTTGTTAGAAAAAGCTGAAAGTTGTTTCCATATTGCTTTCTGAGAATAGGTTAAACATAATACTGCTTCCATATTGCTTTGATAAAACAAGCTGAATCTAGCCACTGACATTATTTTCTATTTTATTAGAATTATTTTCTATATTTAAAGTGTGATTAAGACCAAAATGCTTTAAAATAAGTCTACTTTTAAAAGTTATAATTCAAATATTACAATACCATCGAAAGTCGTTATCCAATTAAGGCTGATGTCCAATTATTATTATTCCTGTATTTAGTTTAATTATTATTATTATTAATATCTAATTAATAATTAATAATTATTATTAATATCCCATCAAATTATTATATTATATTACATTAATTGGATAAAGTCGTTATCCAATAATTGAAATTAAGAACTTTTTTAAAAATAAGCTCTTATTACTTTCTAATTAGGCGAAATAAAAATTAAAGTTTAATTTTAATTAAATAAAATTTTATTACATTCTAATTCTTCCAAAATGCATTGGAATAAGTTCACTTTTTGGAACATTCTTCAATTATTAAAATGTAATCCAAAATCTATATCCAATTACTACTAATAATATTGTTATTTGGATCTTATTTTACTAAAAAAATTGTCTTTGCTTAAAGTCATTTTGAATAAACCCTAAATGCATTGGAATTCTCCTACTTTTAATAGTTTTCTTCTAAATGCAATAGACAGACTTCCATGCAATAAAAGAACTCATTACTGATTCAAGAAGTCTGTAAACGTTCAAATGAAGGCAATCAGAGGTCCACTTCTCTTTTCGGACATTACTATATTAACTTCGTTGAGAGCATGAAAGACGCATAACTAAATAAAGTTTGTATATCAGTTCAGACTAAAAGGAAAACTAGTTTCACGAAGGTAGCAGTTTTCTTTTGTTGTTTAAAGTGATGGTGAATTTTGCATTAACATTTTCGTAAGTAATAATATCTAAGTTTACAAGTTAATAAGAATAGAGCTTTAACAGATTATCTCATTTTAATGAAATTTAATATCTATAAAAGTAAAGAAAAATATTTTGTTCATCCAAATTATTTTTAGATTTCTTATATTTGGTAACCAATAGCCCAATGTGCAGCTCTAGTGCGACATAAATAAAGTACCTAGCCAAATTAAGGAAAAAAAATTAAGAAATCTTTAGAGATTTCTTATTATTAGACAGAAAAGTGTTTACGGCGAATTAAATTTAAACTTACTTGTTGTCAAAGTTTAAAGTACAGATCTGTGTTATGATCCCATCTTTTCTGAGTTGCCCATAAACAAAGGAGATAGGATTTGAAAAAAGTACCTCTCATTACCACCTTTTCAGTTTAACTACACAGATTTAAAAAAAGTATCTCTCATTACCACCTTTTTTAGCTTTACAACACAGTTACAAATAAGCTGATTGTGTTTTTTGCGCTTTAATTTGAAAATGAGTGCTAGAACAATTTGATTATTTAGGTACTCTTTATTCACTGTGCTCAACATTTTTGTGTGTATCTTAAAAATTTTATAGTGTGCATTGCAAGGCTGGGGAATTTTATTCAAGGCGTCGTCATCAATTTCAGAAGAATTCAGAAAAAACAAGCTCGGATCACGGTTTGAAAAATAAATTCCTTTTTGTGCTGTGTTAGGAGAAACAGAAGCGTCAAAAGTGAAAGAATTTCAGTCCAACACGATCATTTAAGCTACGTGATTTTTCTTTGAATGTCCGACTGATTTATAGTTGGCTCAGTCAGATTTTTATGGGGAACATTTTAATGTAAGTTTGGTGAGTATTTACAGCAGGTCGATAATAATTTACAACTCAAGTTTCTTTTCAGCCTGTCACACTGACAAGAATATATCGAAAATGGAAAACACGGACGAGGTGTTTAAAATAGGGATGTTGCCACCTAATGTGAAAGTATTATAAAGCCAACTTTGCAATGGCTCTTCCTTAAGAAATGCGTCAAAAATTTGCTTCCATAGAAAATGCTGAAATTCTTTAAAATATTGCTCTCATATGCTTTTGTATAGTTCATGTCGTTTTTGTTTTCATTTATGTCATAGTTTGTTTTTAAAAAACAATTTTTTAGAAAGATCTTAAACATCGCTTACAAAGATTGTTGAGCACTTTTTAAAGATATTTATGCATATTATTTAATATGATTCTTTTTTTAAATAACGAGGTCCCTCAGTGATCGTGAGGGCACGGTTCCCAGCAGAACACCAAAGTCAAGCTGGCTCCGGTCAAAAAGTGGGTGGGTGACCGCTTTGATCAGCCAGAGTAGAGATCGAGGGTGCGTGGTATCGGTCACTCTTAAACTGTTCTACCGTAAATTTATCTGGCTAACATAACGAAGCAGCCATCTTCTCTGTAGAGAATCAAAATTGTGATGAAATATACTCGGATCATCCTCAGGGATGTTTTCCGAACTGTCGCCAATAGCATATTGTGCAGTTCTAGTTCGATGTAAATAAAGTACCCATTTAAGAACCAATAAAATGATATAGCAGCATGATCAATGACAATAAGAGTTTTTCTTTTCGATGATGTGGAAGCTCTCCCATAAATCTAGATCAATGCATGAAACACATTTGTGGACGATAGTATTTGAAGAAAAATCGTACATATAGCTTTCTGTCCAGCAATCTTTTGCCATAGCTCAGTGGATGCGTTCATAAACATAAAGTAAAATTAAAGTAATATTAAGAATAAGCTATGCATATTAAGAATAATATAAGATGCAAATCAAGATAATACAAAACAAGATAATAGAATGCAAGATAATTCAATACAAGGTAATACAATACAAGGTAATACAATGAAAGATAATAGATATTTAATGCAAGTTTTGTGAGCATTTACAGACTTTAATGATTTGCATCTCAAGTTTCTTTTTAATCTTTCGCAGAGATGGAAATAATATTCAAGATAAAACGAGTTGTTTAAAGTATGGTTTTTTGACATTTGATTTGTTAAGGGCTCACATTTGATTCATCTCACACTTAATTGGGTAAGGGCAAGTGAGCAAAAGACACGCCATTTTAGTGGTCTGTTCAAAAATAATAATTTTGCAGCTGCGTCATATATCTGTCTTTTTCTTTTTTTAAAAATGAATGCTCTCCTTATTTATCGAAATATGTAGTCAAGTCTAGGATTCTAGTATGGTTACGAAACTATAACCATTTTTTTAATAATTCGATGATATATAGATAGCTCGAATTTAATTTCTGCCTGATGAGTTTAAATTTTAAAATCTTATAAATTGTTTTGAAGGTGTATTTGTATAATTTCATAACGAAATAAAGCGAAATTATTTTAAGTCGCGGATGATTACTTAAATCAAATATCGCAATGGTCTTTTTTTTTTAAACTTGCAATGCAGTATATTAAATTTTTTCGAAGTTAAATTTTTTTGTCCAATTGGGAAGTTTTTTCAAAAAACTTAATATTTTTTTAGTTTGTTCAAAAATTGGAAGAACTCCTTACGGCAAGCTGGTATAGGTAATTTAAAACTATAACATCGCTTCAAATTTAAGGCTTTCGAACTGAGACACTTTATTTTCCTTGGCGATAAAAGTTGTAGCAGAGTAAAAATTGATTCTTTCTTCTTGCCCTGGAATAGAACAAAAGACTTTTCAATAAAAAGCACCATCAAATTGCGTTTTGACGTAAAAATTCCTTTCGTTAATAGTCTTCCATGTAGTGATGTAATTGGCAGATTTTTTAAATTTAAATGTTTACATAAAGTTAAACTTTAAAATCAAAAACGACAGCTTTAATTATTAACAAGACAACGTGATCTCTACGTGATAGAACCCCATGATTTAAGTATTATATTAAACTTTACTTTAAAGACTCTTTAATGACAGACAATTTCCAAAATAAATAAATAGATTTTGCAATAATTAAAAGCAAAATTTATGGCATGGCATCTTTATTCAATTGAATCGCGAAATTACACATACGCATTCAATTTTTCAATTGGAATTCTTCTTAATTATTCAAAATGCTTACAAGCAAAATTAGTTTTTGATATTTATATATTTCTAATGAAACAATTAGCTTTTAAAAAATTAAAAAAACGTGTGTCAAAAGAACTGTTAATTTTCTAATACGTGGGAGGATAAGTTTGACTTCTTTAACAGCAAAATATCTACAAACAAGATTAGCTTTTAATATTTTTACATTTCTTATGAAATAATAAGCTTTTTAAAAATTAAAAAAAACTTGCGTCAAATGAACAGTTAATTTTCTAAATCGAGTGTGGATCAAATATAAGTTAGGCTTCTTTAATAACTAATTATTAAAATACTACTGTAAAAAAATACGAAAATGTTATTTTTCTACATAATTTCAGTGAACTTCCACATTTAACGTCCATAAAAAAACGTCCACTGTTTCATAAATTTTTTTCTTTTTTTTTTAAATTCCAGTAGCATGGAAAGAAATAGACTGTGTAATGAAGCAATTTTGCACAAAATCTTCTACTTTTTAATTGGATGAAAATCTTTGCACCCCCTCCCTAAGGTTCCTTAAGGGGTTCGAACAAATTGCAGCCTGAAGGTGCTAAGTCTGGGCCACATGGAGGATGTTCAACTATTTCCCTGCCTGCCTTCATCGTGGTACAGCGTCTTTATGAGGTATCGGGTTGTCCTGATGCAAAAGAAATTTGCGGATCGTTATGCCACGCCTCTGGGACCGATGGGCTGATTTAACACAATAATAATTTGCATTAATTGTTCGTCATTCAGGAAAGAACTAAACGTACACAACACCTCGTGTGTCTAAAGAAATACTTGCGAGTTTCTTACCAGCCGATTACAGAGATTTAGCTTTGAATGGAACAAAGTGATTTTTCCTACGTCATTCCATACCGAGTTGCTTTGTTTTAGGGGTGTAGTGAAGCAAATAAGATCTCCAGGCCGATACAGCCTGGTTGAAAGTGCGCTGTATTCACGTTTGTGAGAACGGGAGTTCGAATCCAGCCAGCAGAAGACTCCTCGTGTAGTAAATGGTGACTAATGCACGTTAAATCTGTCGGGTCACAAGGTCTTCCATGTTCCCATAACAAATAAATACCTTTAGGGGTACTGAATTGGAGATGATTGATTGTTCTCCGGTTCAGGTCAAAATTACGATCTGTTTATGAATGAATGAATGTATAAATGGGTCCGCTCTATTAAAGGGTGTGACGTATGAGTGTGGCGGAAGTCGAATTCTTGGCCATAGAGGGCGCCACTGGAAAGCAAGAATAGCCACATCCCCTCTGTCTTAATGGCCGACGATAACGACAACAACAAGTGAATCTCTTTCTGCTATATAGTGACTCAATAATCTCAGACAAATTTCATTTCTAGCACATTACGCTCACTCGTGATTCAAGATACTAAAAAAAGGAGCTTACAAAAAACTAAACATAGCCAAACAATTATTAAGACCCTAGAAAAAGTTCTATTGTTGCCTTGACAACGAGAATTATAAACGTCTACTTCTATTAAAAAAGTCCCATTCA
The DNA here is from genome assembly GCF_043381705.1 of Parasteatoda tepidariorum. NCBI lineage: Eukaryota > Metazoa > Arthropoda > Arachnida > Araneae > Theridiidae > Parasteatoda > Parasteatoda tepidariorum. The sequence continues at coordinate 14,855,675 of NC_092213.1, forward strand.
TATTTGATCCACCAACGTATAACATTAGTTTTCTTGCAGAGAAGTTATTTATTGTAGACAAATTTTCAAACAATTAGAAATAAAATTACAATAAGAAATAGTTTTATCAGTAAACCATAAATTTTTGTAACTTTGGCATTGCTATGCGTTCATTGACTGGTTTAAAAATTAATAAATAAAATAATAAAAATAATAAGTAAATAAAATAATGATAATAAAAAAACTAGGTAAAATGTAATTTAATGGAGCTAACTTGATTCGGACACGAAGTAAGAAAAGATTTGAGAAAACTTCGCCAAAAGTTGGCAACACTATCATTTTTTCCCCACCTTAATTTACGCAATTTTGTCGCTGCTCGACTTAAATCTCTTTAGTTATAAGAACTCTAAGTGTAGATAACCAAGAACTCAAATCTTAGTATTGCGATAATGGGATGTTAAGATATCTATTTATTAATGAATTATGTTAATTTGTGTATAATAACATGCTAATTTGGACGTCTAGTTTCTGCCACACTAGATGACAGCACCGAGACTCTATTTGGATGCTAAAGTGCACTAATTAATTTTTTTCATTTTTTTACTTTATTTCCAATGACAATCGGTCTTGCCGATGAGCAGACCTAGTGCTTTCTCCAGAGGCGGTATCCACTCTTTCAGGACCACCACAATGGGTGAGATACCGTTGGTCATGTTAATTTGGACGTCTAGTTTCTGCCATTTTGAAATATTCCAGCATTGTTTTTGAAACTTTTCTGAAACGTAACTGAAACACTTTAAAAGGATTTTATGATGCTTAACACTATTTTGAAATATTCTTGCATTGTTTTTGAGACTTTTCTGAAACATAACTAATACAATTTAAGTATGATCGCAGAGAAGTGGATATTTATACAGTGTAAGAAATTTTGGTGCATAGTCGATGCCATGTTTGATATTGAGGTAAACTAAATACACTTTTAAGTACATAACTGTAGTTATCGAGCAAAAAATTATCTAAAATTGTAAAGATAACAATTGTTTGAAGGAATTAGTGCAAATATATTTCTAAAAAGAGCCGACCGTACTGTGTAGGGGTCAGGGAACTGTTCTTTCAGTTGAAAAGTTTTGGCTTCGAATCCCGGGCAAGGCACGTGTGTCCTTTCATTCTCTGTATTATCTGTTATATGGTGCCCCTAAAAGAGTGGCCAACAAATCTGTCGTAATACGACTGAATTGACGAAATGTCAACGCAGGTGGTCATTGGAAACAAATATTTCAAAAAAAAAGTACTTGTTTTATTAAATTAAATGTTTTTATAATTAAGTCTTACATGATAATATGTCTTGGCAGAAAGCAAACAATCAAAAAATGAATAAATAAATAAAAAAAATTATAACAGTGAAAAAGTATATAAAAATATGACTACAAGAAGCGTAAAAAATTTGTTCACTTCAACACCAAAACTGGTGGAAACTATGCAGCAAAGTTTTTTACAACGTGCATTACATTCGATGGGGCATATAAAATTGATTCTAAAGCGTTAAGACACCTTTTTGGATATTAAAAATTTTTCAAATCAACATATAATTCTGTGATGTTTGAAATCATTTGTGCTCTCTGTGTAATTTTGAGTTCTAATTATAAAAAAAACGGTTCGTACTGAAAATTACTTAAAATAATGCTTACACCATCACAGAAATTTCATTGCATAACGACTCTACTCCATTTATATTTTTTGTAATCGATTTTGTACTCTTAAATGTAAGAAATACAAAAATTAAGCATTCAATTTTTTTCAACCCTAGACACTAACTGTAACTAAATACTATCATTGAAATGCTCTCTCACGTAAAATAGTAGAAATACTTTTGTAACACATTTAACATGTTACATTTTACGTATGATTTAGTGTTCGTTTATATTATCTATCTCTTATTTGTTTGGAAACGCGTCTTTCAAATGAATGATTATTTTATTTAAATGATCATTTTATTTAAATGATTTAAGATGGTGAAACGTGAAAAATGTGTTAAAAACATTTTCTTATATAAAAACCTTATACAAACTCATGAATTCTTTGCTGCTTGGCATCGATATAAATGATTCTCAAATTATTCTAATGATTTCATATTGATGGTGTTTTCATAATGCTTTCTTGATAATGACTTTAAAGACTTTTCTTGTCACATAAATTTCTCTAAATGATCATTTTGCTGAAAAGAGGTGCGTCTTTGGTAAATGGTATTTTAAAGCAATGATTTATATTATAATTCATGTTATAAATTAAAATTTTATTCAAAATACCACATTCGTTTCATTTCACATTGCCAAGTCCCTTCTCCCTTGTTTCATATAACTTATATACCTAGTTTCGCAATATAGTTTATATACCTACATTCGCAAATAGATTGGACTCTATGTTGCTCTAAACAGGGTAACTTTAAATTAGAATCACCCCGAAGTCGATGGATGTTGATACAATATAATGGATTATATATTATAATGCGCAATATGTTATTGCTAAGCCGCAATATGTTATTGCTAATATGTTATCCGCTTAGCCTAGTTTAAACGAAATCCGCCAACCAGAATGAACTCTATGTTGGTTTAACCATATTCATTTTAATTTAAAAAATGCTGCAGTTGAGGGATGCCGATCATATTAGTCATATGCGACATATGTTGTATCTAGGTATACGCGTTATTTAGTTTGCTACCATTCGCCAACTAGAATGGACTCTATATTGGTGTAAACTGGGCTAATTAACTAGAACCATCCTGTAGTTGACGGATGTTATGTGTTATAATGCATTATACACTGCAGAGCCAAAAAAACTGGTACAGGCATGAGTATGCAAATAAGTACAGGCATGAGTATCCAAATCAAAGTACAGCGCTGCGATCGGCAACGCGTATATAAGACAACGAGTGTCTGCACAGTTCTTAGATCGGTTACTGCTGCTACAATGCCAGGTTATACAGATTTAAGTGAGTTTGATCGTGGTGTTATAGTCGGCGCACGGGAGATGGGACATAGCATCTCCGAGATAGCAATGAAATTTGGATTTTCACGTACGACCATTTCACGAGTAAACCGTGAGTATCGGAAATCCGGTAAAACATCAAATCTACGACACCACTGGGATATTTGGGATGCCTTGCAACGTGATGTTCAGAAGATATCCCCACCCCCTCTTACTCCCACTGGTTTATGGACAGCCCTGCAGGATTCATGGTGTCAATTATCTCCAGCACTACTTCGCACATTGATCGAATCCATGCCACGTCGTGTTGCGGCACTTCTGCGTGCTCGCGGGGAACCTACACGATATTAGGCAGGTATACCAGTTTTTTTGGCTCTTCAGTGTATATTGCAGCTAGGTATGCGTGTTACCTTGTTTGCTGGACATCTTTAAATTTGAGAGAATTTTATGTTGGCGTGAACAGGGTAGTTTTAATATTAAATACTCTGTAGTTGATAGATTTCATGTCAAGTATATGCATTATATGGTAATACGTGTTATTTAATTGTACGACATCCGACAACTGGAAAGGGCTTTATGTTGGTTTATGGTGACTTTAATTAGAAAAGTTTTGCAATCGACCGAAATCGCACAAACTTGGTATGTGCGTTATACAAACCTTGGAGTGGATTACAATTAATCATTTTTAAACCAACATTTAACCCATTATAGTGGACTGATGCTGATAAAACTTGATTCATAAAATTTGATACAGATATAGACCACGGAAAAAAGAATCGCGCATTAAAAAATATTTGTTTCAGTTACAGCGATCAGGTGACGAAAACGCACGAATAATGAATTGATAACCTTAATTGAAAGTGCGAAACTTTATTTAATAACAGAGCATGTTCAATTTACATTAAAGTTTTTACATTAAACGTATGTTTAAAATTCGTTATGGCGTGTTCAGCAGCAGCAGTATAAACTTTTCAAACTCATCTTTTTCGGTTAAGGCATTCGACAATGGACCGAGAGGAATCTGGTTCGATTCCAACCGGTGCCTTCACTTTGGTGACCTTGAACGATGGACATGTAACTCTCCAATATCCTGACGGATGACGGAAATATCAATCGCCTTTTTCAAGGTTCATCAAGCCATCAAGGTTCATCGAACTGATGGTTCGACAAGCAAATTGCATTGATCTCAAACTACGCCATGAATACGTGAAACGCTCACGACTCACTAAGAGTCAAACTTTCCCGTTTAAAGGAAGAGGAGGACTGTGCATGAGCATATACACCGAAGAGCCATTACATTATGACCACTCTCCATCTATAACAATGGGCTCGCCCAGGTTTTCATGGTTTCTCGCTCAGGAACAGTGTTTTCATGGGGCACATTAGGACCCATAATCCTCATGGAACAATCCCTGACGTCTGTAAGCTACTTGAACATAGTTGCAGACCAGGTTCACCCATTCATGGCAACAGTTTTTCCTGCGGGAGATGGTGTTTACCAACAGGATAATGCACCATGTCATAAGGGTCGAATCGTCATGGATTGGTTCGAGGAACAGATACCTTAGACTACCTATCAGCACCTGGTGGAATCAATGCCACGGCGGGTGCTAGCAGTTTTGAGGGCTAAAGGTGGTCCTAAATGTTATTATCAGGGTGGTCATAATGTAATGGCTCTTCGATGTATAATTAGTTCTCTAACTCTCTCTGGTTGGGGTATATCAATGGGAAATGGGCCGTAAGAGACCTCAGGTGCCTAGATGTTTAATACAATTTAGTTCAGGTTGGGGTATATGCCTTTTTCCATTTTATTTAGAGTATTTGAAAAAGTGAGAGTACAGATTTTTCTTTCTGAGTAGAAATTTGATTTTTGTAAATATGAGCTTAGAATTTACTGTCTGAATTTAATTAAAAAAAATATACGAGGATAGAGTATTAATTAGAATTTAGGTAATACTTGGGCTATTACCTCTATGAAATTTCCTATATTTTGTTTATTTCCGATGTAATTTGAGGGATTTTGGAGAGTTTAAATTTCAAAGTTTTTTTAAACATTTTATTTCGAAATCATTTTGGCAAAAATGAATCGACTTTTAAACTGCTCGTTAAGTTTAAGCTTTGATTAAAAAGACATTTAACAATATGGGCACACAGCCGAATGTAAATTAATAAATAGGAATATAATTAATATATTAAATTACATATAGTAATTACACACATATAAGAGAATTTAGGACATATAGGAGCAATTTGTTTTGAAAAAAAAAGAGATTATTTCTTCTCTTTAAAAAAATAAGCTTCCTCTTATAAACTTTTAAACTGTCAAGTAATTTCAAATTTTTATGAAAAAAAAGACATTTTTAAATATGTGATTTGAGAGAGAATTTAAATGTTGTGTTAAACTTTTAACAGTTTGTTCTTTGAAACGTCCTCAAATAAAAAACCCTTCCTACGATTTACATTTTGAAATTATTTTCTTCTCTTCTTCCTTTAAATTTTTATAAGTTGAAATTCTCTGTTTTGGAAAAAAAAGAGCTGATTTCTTTTATTAAATGAGTTTTCACTTTTAAACTTTCAAACTGTTTGGTTTATTCAAATTTAGAAGGAATAAAAATTTTTCAAAATGAATGTCATTTCTGAGAATTTAACTACCTTAATAGTTGAGAAAAATTATCTTAGTGAAATTTTATTCAATAACGAATTTTACTTTCAATTTCTTTTGCTTAATTAGGCTTTAAATAAATACTTGTTCTCAGAGAAAATAAAATAACTAATTTTTGTGAAGTTTATACTTCTAGATTTTGAAAGCCTCAGATAACTATAAATTTTTATAAAAAATTAAAGTTTTCAAATGCCGGATAATTCTGAAATTTAAAATAACCCCCTTTTTCTTATAAAAAGTTCTTTGTGGGTAGTTAAACTTGAGGAATTTTCAAAAATACGGTTTTTACGAAATAATATGAATAATTTATATTCTTTTTGTACAAAGTTTAAGAAAAAAATCCTTAAAATTTCACATTGTTTAAATTAAAAACTTTTTTTGAAATTTTGAAAAAAAATTTACATCACTTAAAAACGCATTAAAAATCATGCTTTCAACAAAACACAGTGAAATAATTTCTCTGAAATTATAGAGGAGAGATAATTCACCACATTCTATGCAAATTTAAATTAGCTTTCATTATATCTTTAAATCATATTACTGATTAAGCAATATTCTTCGAATATGGAACGGTAACAATTTAGAAAAAAAATTAGAATATAATGACGATTAAAAGAGAGAAAATTATGGTTATATTATTACGGTCACTGGTCACCCATTGGTCAGTTTTTGTTCTTCTTCTGGACAGATGTTCATAAACACCTCAATATTTCAATTTATGGTTTGCAAAAACTGTATCAATTGATGTTTGTCCTCTCGTTGTCCGATGAACTGGATTGGTTTACAATTCCAGCCAATTCCATAAGATGCCAAAAATTTCCTTTTCTCTTACAGTTTTCATATTTATATTAAAATAACCACCTAGGCATTAATTGTAAATAAGTGATTCATAAACTGGACATAAATACTCTAAATTAATATTATGTAGAAACGTTGAAAATGCTCACTGGTGAAAAAAGTAACTCAGTCCGGAAAACAACTCCGAGAAGTTCCAAAACTATCGTCTGCTTTTTTTTTGTTGTTTGATTTCGCTGCGGTGATTTTTATTAATGTCTCATGTTTGCTTGATTTTTTTATGATTCTCACAACTCTTTATTTGTGGTTATGGTGTTGAAATTGATCTAGTCGATGAATGTGATCTCGTGGAAAAACCTAGAACAACAAACATTCTCCCAATCAGTAAGAGATTGCAGATTTATTTTAAGACTTTCCTCGCATGAAATGAAGCTTAAAAAAGGACGCTCAAAATAAGTATCTTGAAAAACAATATCAATCCCATGTAACGTTCAAATGTCAGGTGATCATCCTCAAGGGGATTTACAATTTATGGTTTCGATTTTCTATTTCTCCAATTCAAATGTTCAGTTTATCTTTGGGTTAAAAATGTTTGTTTTGTTCTCTCTATGTATTTTCTACGCTTTTTGTCCGTACTTTTCTGGTATTTTGGTGTTTTCCAGCCTTATTTTAAAAACAGGGAGGTTCTGCACACTTCTAGCTTTGCTCGTAATCTCTTCTTATCATTACACAATCCTTTTTTTTTCGTTTTCTGACCATAAATAGAATGTTACATGAAAATTTAAATGTACTCTACTTAAAGAACCCCAAATGTTTTATTGAATTTATACAGTTTTAATCCCATGGCTAAAATTTGAATTGCATCACCTTGGATTAATATTGCAGTTTTAACGAAATACTTGTTTAAATTCCAATTTAAATTTTCGTTCATATTAAATCTTATTAAATGCTTTTCGTCATAGAGTTTATTTGCCAATTCTGAAAATTTAGTTCTTAATCATTTTCATCAATTTTATCTTTAATATATTATTTTCGAGTGCTGATTGGGCATAGCCTGACACAAAAACTTATTATAAAAGTAAATATAATTTATTTGCTGCTTAATAGATGCAAAACTGTTTAAAGCTGTTCACAGTTAACGAAATCTGAAGCTTCCTCGTTAATTTAGGAATTGTATTTTATAATTTTATAACCGGCGTTAAATCGTAGAAAAAATTTCTGAGTTTTCTATTATCAGTGCACAACTCCATAGTCTTGCAATTCTGAACCCAACCTGGAAAACAATGTGACTGCTGGTTCAAGCATTGAGACAAACTAGCTTTCGTAGAGAACTTTTTGATGGAACCCACATTTGCGTTACATGGAGAGGAAAGGAACAAAACCCTTGACGGGAAGGGGTTTTTAAACTATGATCCGCTTACCACTGAGAATATTTTACGTTAGCACTGTTATCGGCGAGACCCGGGAAAAGAATTTGTATCAAATAACAGAATTTTTACTATTTTTTACTACAGATTCCTGAGAAATTAAATTTTGAAAAAGTCACAAATTTGAAATTTGTTACCCAGGAACTATTCAACTAATTTTACTTAAATTTTATATTTCGCCATGTAAAATTGTATATCGTACTTTTCAGCATCTTTCGACTATTATTAAATGAAATAATAGAAGTTAATAAATATTTACTATTTTTTTTTCGCATGGAATTATCTCTGGATAAATAAATGTTATAATTGCGTGCAAAAACTTTTCAACTCTCTTAAAAAGTCCTCGGGATATGTCGAAATACGCAAAAAGTAAAATTAGCATTCAGGGGTGCAAACGTTTGATTGCTCTTCTGACAAAACTATTTCGACCATATTTCGCAGATTGCGGCTACCCCCTTTATTTTTGAAATAAGATATCTGTACGAAAAAAAAGGTACGTTTTTGTGCCTGATTCCGTAAAATATCGTCTGCACTAATTAATCAACATATTTGAAGCTACCCCCTTGAACCATTAAGATTAAGTTCTAGAATGAGAAGATCCTATCATTAGATCAAAATTTATTCAGGAGTTTCTTCTTTAGCTCACTGTACATATTTTATATAATTAGACATAAAAAAACCTAAATTAAATAAAGTAATTTTAGAATAAATATTTTTAGTCAGAATCTCAATCTTTGATCTTATACACATCATTCACTCACGGGCAAGCTTCTAGTCCCATTTTTAGGTGGTCATCATTGGAATGCCATTTAAATTTGAATATATGGTCAGCTGTTACCTTTTATTCATACCATGATCCCCGCTGACTCAGGGAATAGAGTGTTCGCCTTCCAATGAGGTGAACCAGGTTAGAATGCCAGAGATGGCTGGTTGATACGAATTCCGAACCCAGCTTGCATCGACCACAGTACTGACGTGAAATATCCTCAGTGGTAGACGGATCACGGGATAGAGTCTAATTGCTGCCAGGCTAACCATGTGAGGTTCTCGTGGTCTTCCTCTCCATGTAACGCAAAGGAGGATTAGGTTCGTCAAAAAGTCCTCCAAGAAGGCAAGTTTCTCCCAATACTTGATCCAGGAGTTCCCTCGTCTTCCGGATTGGGTTCAAAATTACAAGGCTAATAAGTTGAACATTAGTAGTCGTAATCCTAAAAGTTGGGTCGACTGTTCAACGACGGTTATAAAATGAAATATAAAATATATAACTGCAACACGACAAAAAATAGGAATTTCATACACGACAGATTTAATGTGTACACTGCTGCACATAAGCACAGGTTGTCTTGTCGGCTGTCGGGTTCGAACTCACACCCTCCTGCTTTCCCTGCGGTATTAGCGGTACTTTAACTGACTACAGCACCGGATTGGTAGTCGTGCAATATTAAAAATTTATACAGGCTGACTTAATTTATTAAATAATATTGATTATATTAAAATTCAATCAGTATTTCAGATAAAATAATTACATACAATTTACTTTTTATCCCAATTTACAACTATAGTACATAACATTAACAGAACATTAATTTTTCTTCTTTATCTCTTATTCTTATTAAAGAAAAAATATATAGATTTATATTTTTTGCAGTTATAATTTTCATGATTTTAGAAAAATCTCAATCTTAAAAACGTGCTTTGCAAAATTAATTTTGTAATTTAACTGAGGCCTTAGGTGGAAAATGAAATAATCAAAGTCATAAAAGAGCAATATAAACAATCAAAGTCATAAAAGAACAATAAAAAGTTAGATAAAAGATCAAATTCAACTGCAAAATCACTTGTAAATACTTTTTTTTCCTCAAAAATTATTATATTTTTATACTTTAATATAATAGGGGAATTCGAAGATCAGAATTTGAATTTTAAAGAACGTACTTTAGCGAAGAAAATAAAATTAGAAAAGACACAAACTGTTCAAAAATAAAAAATAAAAAAGTTTATAAAAATAATTTTTTTTTCTCTAGAGGGAAAACGATTAAACATGTTATCCAATATTTGATTATTCACTATTTAGTTTTATTATTTCTTAAACTGTTTAGGCAGACGCAAACATTTCTTGCATGCAAAAAATTACATTGTACTTAAGAATAAATGAGAATTTATAAATTTACTTTCTAAACTTAAATTTGAATATTCTTTCCTCCACTCGCTTAAAGGTAATAAAACCCAATGTTTGCAATGGAATTTAATGTAGGGTTTGTTTACACTTAAGTCCCGTTCGCAAATATTTATTTAAGTTCTTTTTTTAATTGATTTTCGGTGTTTTTTTTAAACTGTTATAATATTTCCGTGGAACTGAAATTCTTTGAACGTTTTTGCCTTTTTATACGCAAGATTATTAATCTTATTATTTGTTTATATTTACCGAGTTTTTTTCTTAAATCATGAAATGCGATTCGAAATAACTACCATTAATGTATGTTCTTTAATGTGATTGTGTAATATTTTGTAATGTATTGTTTTGTCAAAGATTAAGGAATGCAAGTTAGTATTTAAGCTAGGAATAAGCAAGTTAATATTAGGCTAAACGATAAGTCTATCGAAATCTAACGAATTCCTATCTAGCTAATTTTCCTATCCAAAGTCCCTTTAATGAAATCTAACGAATTTGTGGAAGGTAGGACTAAAACATCAAGATCCGTTAGCTAACCGAATGAACATTGCTATCTTTGTGTTATAATACCCGCTACAATTATTTCCGGGGATGTGAAAGTTTTAGAATGATTCTGCGATGAAAGTTTTAGAATGATTTTAGAATGATTTAGAATGATTAAGTAGATATTTTTTGTTCATATTGCTGTAAAAGCTTTTTTTATTAAATTGTTCAAGGCTCTAAGTAATAACTGTAATTAGTATATATATTTCTAATATTCTTGTTAAAAATATGGAGTCATGCGATAGTGAATAGAAAAGTTAAGTAAGGAAAGAACAAATTAGTGAAACCCGAATCGTATGTGAAACAGCAAATTATTGAATAGTAGAATCAGTAGTCAGTGTAATATTGTAAGGGAGAATCAGAGAAATAGAAAATCAGTGAAGAAGCATATCTGTCAATTAAAGAATATATATATAAGAATGTTACATGAAAA
>NC_092213.1:14866904-14874496 GCF_043381705.1 Parasteatoda tepidariorum
TGTGTATATATATATATATATATATATATATATATACATATATATATCGTCACTGAGAGGGAGAAATAAGCTGGTGTTTCAGGCACCAGGCTAAACGCAAATATTATTATTGTTTTTTTCAATGCCCACCCGGATAATGACCTAGGTCATACTGGCATCTGAAAGGCAGATTTGTTGGCCATGCCTTGCCCGGGATTCGAATCCAGAACCTTTCTGATGCAAGGGCAGTTCCCTAACCCTTACACAGTCCGGTCGGCACGTAAATATTATTTATTGAGACATATTCCTAAAGAGCTAGTATTTAAGTGACACAAAATCGTTGTGCTCCTCAATAAAAGTTAGGGTAAATCTTGCAAAATAAATATGTAAGATGTTTCGTTTTGGAGAATAAGGGAAACCTAAGTAAATATAATTGGTCTGTTAAATAAGTTCAGGGAAAAAGTCTTTCTCGCGAGTTAGTTAAAGGGATAATCGTTAAAATGTTAATTAATGCATATTTGAATTAAAAATAGATTAAAAGACAAGATGTGAATATTAAGTGTGAGAAAGAATGCTTCGTTTTGAGTAATAATTTAAGAAAAAGATTTACAGAAAAAGAATAACATAAAAAGTTTAGTTGAAGCTTTTTATAAATATAAAGTTAAAAAAAACAAAGAAAACATGGAAAAAGTAATATATTTTCAAAGAGAAAGAGAAAAATTATTAATAAATACCATGTTTTTATTTTTTTAAAACTTTTTTAAATAAGTAATATTAATAATAATTACTCATTTTTTCTCAATTGTATATATTTATTTTTAAAAGGTCATTATAATAAGTTCGCGTTGCTGTGGTATCTGTTATTATCAATTATTATTCATATTTGCAATCGAATAAAACAATTTATGAGCTGTGATGGGAATCTGTAAAACATCGAAACAGTGAATCAGCGTAATAATGAATCGCCAAATCGGGAATTAGACCAATATATTATATAATACATATACAATCATAGGCCCACATTAAGTGAATCAGAATGATAGTGAATGAGGAAATCAATATTGATTTTTTAAATAAATAATATGTAAATTTGTAAATGTATTCTGTCGGGGAAAGCTCCAATCCTCTTGCAAATTTCTGATGTTACTTTCCAATGCGTCTATAAGGCTCATTGCAATCAGCTTAGCAAGTGACGTCAAAATATTGCAACAATCCAAATTTTCCAATGACGCAGGCTAGGCAGAAAATCCAGCTGTTTGCAAACTGCCGACGTCTCATTCCAATGCGTCCATGAGGCTCTTTCCAATGCGTCTATGAGGCTCATTGCAATCAGAGTCAAAATATTGCAACAATCCAAATTTTCCAATGATGTAAGCTGTACAGAAATCCAGCTGTTTGCAAACTGTCGACGTCCTTCCGCTATGTGTCCCTGTGGCTCATTGCAATAAGTCTGATAAATTTCGTCGACAGCTTGCTAAGCTACAAAATTTCTAATTAGTCAACGAAAAAATATAGTTTGAAAAATGCTTTTATGTTTTTATTTCGTCTGTTGTTTAAGGTTAACACCATTTAGGGTTTAAATATAAAAATTGATAGATCGATCATAAACGATTTTGTAAACAGTTTGGAGTTTTATTGTCTTATGGCTTCTATTAAACTGAAGTGCTTGTCAATTTTTTTTAATAAAAAATATATATCGTATCATAAGGAAAATAATTCATTTCCTCTTCCTAGTAAATCCATAAATTTTTTTTTATCTTCTTATTTTGACAGGACTTCAGTCAGAAGTTTGTTTACGTAGGTTTACGCAAAATGTCAAAGTATTTACCCTAAACTATGAAGAAATTTTTTTTTCAATTTCTGTAAGCTATGAACACATATAGTGTTTTATACGTTATAGTAAGAAAGAACTTTAAAATGAAAAAGTTTCAGAAACTTTTGAAAAAAGAAAATATGAAGATTTCTATATAGAAAACATTAAAATTCTTGCTAATATTGTTCAGTTTAACTGAGAAAATTTTATCACAAAAGTAAGTACCTTTGAATAAAAAATAATTTATATGCAGAAATCAGAAATAAATTTGAAGATATATTCTTGTGTTTCAAAACTATGTCATTAAAAATACATAATTATTATTTTTCAACATTTTAAATGTCATACAATTAATCCTTATCATTTTGATGTAATTTATTCTCTAGTTTTTTGTTTAACAAAATTCGATTAACTTTTATAAGAGTGTTTACTATTTACGTAATCGATGTAAGGTATTCCTAAATTACTACCTTTAATATATGATTTTAGAGGTTTTGGCAAAAATACGAAAAAATAAATAATTAGGGATATGAAATTACAATTTAAGTAACCGAATAAAAAAAAACTAACAAAAAACTAAAAAAGATGGAACTGGAGATATCGAAATATGCTAGACTGATGAAGGGAGTTCAAAAGTTATTGATAGAAACACCTTTAAATTTCACGAAGTAATTAAACTGGTTTTGATGTTTTTCATCCTTCGCTCCCCACTAATATATCTCTGACAGACCTTCGGTTTTTTCCCTCCCATAAATGTTAATCTGCTGTTCCTTTATGAGCATACCATTTTGGTTCAATATTTGGCAAGAATTTATAAAAATATACATTAAGGGTGCTCATTATGGAATATCTTGTATAAAATTCTGTATATATCCGGTTTAAAGTCGTTCGTTATGTAATACCTTGTATTGAAAAATATCATAATCGGATAATTTAAAGCTAGATTTCAATCTTTATTGTTTGGAGACTTAATTCAGGAAAATCCTGTATATATCCTGTTTAAAGCTGCTCGTTTTGTAATAACTTGTATTGAAAAATGGCATAATCGGATAATTTAATGCTAGATTTCAATCTTTATTGCTTGGAGACCTAATCCGGAATAACCCAGATAATTTATGCAGCCCATATTTTAAGAAACAAAGTCAGACACAAAAGCATACTCTCTCTGAAAAAATATGTTTTTGTCGACGAGTTTGAAATCTTTTCTCTCAAAGAAGTAGTTGTTATTTGAAAACTAACTTCTCACTTGTTCGGGCTGGAGTTTGGTAATTCTCTATTTCAACGAAATCGTATTTTAAAATTTCTTACAAGAATTATTTCACCGATTCCTTTTAAATTCTAAATTATGTGATTGAAAATATCATAGTTTAAAGTGAAGTTAAACTTTATATGCCTCAATATTTAAAATTTGTTCAGCCATTCACCCATACATATACAAATAATAATATACATTGAATTTATATATATATGGGTTCAATATATATATATATGTGTGTAAGAGACAATAAAAAATCAAAGAAAAGAGATATGTTTCGTATTGGCTATATTAACGGAGTAATAGAAAGCTCTATTTTTAGGATATAATCGTGTATATATATACATATACATATGTAGTATTAATTATTAATTTATATACAGTTATTAATTAGCATAGGGTAAACCAACCAGTGAAGGAACACTACCCAGTGAAGGAACATTTCATATATATTCATTAAAAATAAGAATTTGAAAGTTTTTCTTTAGATTGATTGGTAACAATAGCTTACTGCCAAACAATAGGAAGTCATCTAGCAATGTTTTGGATTACCTGGTCAAATAGACTTCTCTGGAAAAATTTTTGAATTTGTTATTATCTCTGCAACACCTTGTTTCTTTGAAAAAATTATAAGGTGAGTGTTTGTATTTATATGTTTGAAGTGGAATTAATTGCATGTAATAGTTTTATTTTTCTCACTGTGAAAAAGAGAATTCAAAATATAGTTATTGAAGTTACGTTTTATTTTTTTTAAGCATCATAGCATAATAAAGTACTGAGATAAGGGGGTGTTTATTCACTGGATCACCAAACGATGAAAAACCAGTGAAGGAACAAGTGTTCCTTTACTGGTTTTTTTTTCTAAGTTAATGAAAATAAAGGATAAACTTTAATTTTCTTGTACCTTCAGTGATGTTCCGCATCAAAAGTATGTTAAAAATACGAAAAACAACTTCTAATCAGTGAGGGAACAGGCATGTTCCTTTACTGGGCATAGATTTCCCAGTGAATGAACAGTATATGCTAATATGTTGACTCTTTAATTTTTAATTCATGATTACAAAAAAAAGTTAAAATTTTCCAAGTATTTATACTCTATAATTTCAAGAATAGGCTTTTTTTAAAAATATTTGTATGGCTTATAAATTCATAAAGAGCAAAATATAACCTAAATTAAGTGTTCCTTTACTTGGTGTTCATTCACTGGTAAGAGCTGTTCCTTCATTTGGTCTTCTTACTACTTGTTATTTGAATCTCCAAAACTTTAAAACAATATTATGTAAGTTCTCTACAACTTTTTTTACATAATTTGCAATTAGTAACAAATATGTTCACACTGTCATTTAACTAAAACTACGAATTTTGAAATTAAAATGATTTTGTAAAAGGCAAGCGAAGCTTAAGTGTTCCATCACTGGTTAGTTTACCCTATTTAGGTTAAGACCATAGAAACATTAAATCCTAGTCCATGGAAATCCGATTATTAGATTAAAAGTTATCAAGATTCTAGTTTTTCTTGCGCACTGTAAATTGATGTGATCGCTATCAATCTTAATTGTACGATATTAATAAATAAATCATAATCTTATAAATGTGTAATCTTTTATACACAAACAAAAACTTCATTATTTGCGCAATACAAATTTTTCTATTGTAGTAAATATCCTTTTTTTTTAAAGTATCTCCTTACAGAATAGCAATTTTTCATGCTTTATAAGTTTTGAATATAATATTATTGAATACGATATTGAGGAAAGAAAAAAAAACTGTCTCAAATACAGCTATTTTGACAGACAGTTTTATTCGTGCTTATATAAAGTTTTGAAGAATCATGTCAAAATGCCAACACTTCTGATTTGAAATAACCCTCCTTCTCTCTCTGTGAAGGGAAAAAGAGTGAATGGAATTTAGATAAATCCGAATTGTGCGTGAAGAGATTTTTATGTATAGTTTTACAAATATCCTGAAAATAGTTTTCATTGAAGGTAAATAGAATTGAACATCGAGAGATAAATATGAAATATTTTCTAGAGAATATTCAATCTCTTTTTATGATAGTACAAGGAGCTGAAACATGATCTCTATTTTATTCTTTCAGCGATAGGAAGAAATACTTTGCTGAATTTTTCTCATTCTTATCTATTCTTTACATAATATGGAAATTTGAGGGATGAATTTCACAAGTAAGAAAAAAAAAGTAAATAAATAAGTACAGTGAAAGTCCCTTATAATGATAATTCATAATAGCTCATGAGATTACCATTCTGGTGAGCTTATTGTTCTATGCAAATAAACTTGTTTAATGCTAAAATGGCAATGCCGGTATAGCCCTGTTGATAGGACGTTGGACACGTATTCATGTGCACATGTGTTCGAATCCTGTCGGCTGAAGAATCCCCGTATATTAAATGCTGACTGGTGCACGTTAAATCAGTTCGGATCACAAAGTCCTCTGAATTCTTATAATCAATACCTCTGGGAATTTTTTTTCTTTAATATTGACCTTTTTTATCATAAAATTTTAAAAGCTGTCTATTTAATTTAGGACTTATAGTTTTGATGGAGAACTCATTCTTAAAAACTGTTGTAAAACTACATTTTTCCGGCAATGACGAAAGAAACACATGAAAAATTTGACCCACTATATCTTTCTTCTATTAAAACATTTCTTTAACATAGATTACAGCAGTGCCGGGATAGACTTTTTGGTAGGACGTTGGGGCTCATGTTCGGGAGAACGTGAGTTCGAATCCCGGAGGTCCATGTATCAAATGGGGACTGGGTGGACGTTAAATTTGTAGGGGTCACAAGGTCCGCTAAGTTCCCATTATCACTACCTCTTGGGACACTGAATTGGAGATTGATCATTGACTGATCATTGACTTCTGCGGGTGAATGACTGAAGTATGATCAGGTCCCGCCGGCAAAACAGTGTGTTACGTGTGTATGGCTGAAGTCTTACTCTTGGCTATAGATGGCGCCACAGAAAAAACAGGAAACGCACCCTCTGTCTTAAAAATCCACTTGATTTCAAGCAGGCTTGCTTGTATTGGCAAATAGCATAAGTAGGAGGAACAATGCAGAAATTTCAATAAAAAGATTAAAAAATGAAATAGACACATTTTGATAAATGAATGGAGATCTTTTTCTTTTATTTTGAACAACTATTATGATTTAAAACGCATATCTTGAGTGGACAGTTTTTGCACACTCATTGGAAACTGAATTTATTATTTTAAAAAAAGAAGCCATGTCTACGATAGAAATGTGACCTACAAGTTTTCAAATTGCAACAATGTTTTGCAGAATAAAATAAAATAAATTGTACTATGTGACGTCATTGATACAAAGAATGTTGATTTTAATTGTAAGTTGTCAAGAAGAAAAATGAGGAGGCCTATCAGATATGTGGTCAGCAAAAGCTGCATGCTTTTGAAGTATGTGGCAGGATTTCTAAATATAGAGGAAGAACTTTTTTCCGAAGAAGAAGTCAACTTATTTTGCGGTCACCCACACATTGCTTTATAAAAATATGGGGTTAAAATTATAAGAAGGATATGTTTGCTTTTAGCTTTTCTAAATTGATACCAAATATAAGTTAAGGTGCAGACGACCCACCCTAGGAGGAGTTTTCGGAAGAGGTTTTGACACACCCCTACAATGGGTCCCTCAACCAAATATAATGAATTACCAAATGATACCAAATATAAATGAAATATCTTCTATTTAAGCATTTTTCGTATAGTAATATAAATCTTTCATACAACATAAAATGTATTTCCATAATAAAAATTGTCGCGATAGTTAAAGCTTATAAAATTTTTAATTCGTTGTACAAATACAGCTTCTGTATCTTCTAATATTAGCAAGTCGACGATAACAAGGAAATTTGTCGTAATAACAGACTTCAAGTTATAAGCCGCTTTCGTTATATTGAGCTTTTACTATAATTATATCGTCTTCCACCCACGATTATAAATATCGAACGCTACTTAAATAAATTGTATAAATGAAGCATAAGAGCCGTGGTGGCTCAGGAGAAAGAGCGTTCGCCTTCCAATGAGGTGAACCGGGTTCGAATCCCAGTGATGGCTAATCGATACGAATCCCGCCACACGCTCGTAGCGACCACAGAGCTGACGTAAAAATATTCTAAGTGGTAGACGGATCATGGGTTAGAATTCCCTTGTCATTAGGCTAACTTTGGGAGACTTTCGTGGTTTTCCTGTCTATGTAACGCAAATGCGGGTTAGTTCCATCAAAAAGTCTTCCACGAAGGCAAAATACCTACCAATACACGATCCAGAAGTTTCCTTGTCTTCCAAATTTTGTTCAAAATCACAAGACTACGGAGTTGAACGTTAGTAGTCGTCAACCCAAAATCGAGTCGGCAGTTCAGCTGCTGTTATAGTATAAATGAAGAAGTTTTTGATCATAATTTAAATTAAAACGAGAAAATAAACTAAACCCATACTAAATATTATAGATTCAAATCCATATGATGTAATGAAATAAAAGTTAAAAATATTACGTTTTTCAATACAT
>NC_092213.1:14874567-14882066 GCF_043381705.1 Parasteatoda tepidariorum
TATATATATATTTCAGACTTTAACCGAAAAGCGTTGGGTGTATTATTTTTCTAATTGAGAAAACCGTTGTTAATTAAAGAAATAGTGCACCTTACATTTTTTGCTTTAGGGCAAAAAGAAAGAAAGAATTTTTTTTTCATATTTGAATATGCCTGAAAAATTTGTTTTTTAAAATTATTATCCTGATTGATAATTTCATTCTTTTCGTTTTTTTTTTGCGTCAGAAAGAAGGCAAAATTTCAATCAGCTATAAATTTTATACGCACTATTTTAAACACAATTGTAACTTGCATTGGAATCAATAAAAAATCTAAATTGATAATTGAGCTCTCTAACTATTGGAAACATGGTCGATACGACTGACGACAAAAAATATTTGGTGATAAAAGAATTGAACCTTTTGAATAGTGTAGTTGAGTTTTAGTTCTTTTTCCGTGCTCAAAATCACCATAATTTATAAAAGTTCCATTATTTTCAAAATATTTTTTATTTGATAAAATGGTGAATTTTTTACAACCGGTGTTGAACAGCAGGCCAAATTCTGAGTTCATGACTATCATTGTTCTATTCCGTAGCCTTGTTATTTTAAACCCAACCCGGAAGACAGGATATACCATAATAAAAAAATGTTGAATGAAGGGGTAATAAATTATTATATAAATCAGTAATTAAATTAACCTTAGTAATCAATAAAGAAGGATTATGGTTGATGGAAATTTATTGAAATTTTACACATTTTCACATTTGAGTGAAAGAAATTATTAGATATATACACTACATAAAATGTTGGCCATATTAATTGAAATGGTAATTCATTGATGCTATTTTGCAACAACCCACATTTTTATTAAAAAATTATTCTAGTAATTCCTCTAAAATATAATTAAAAATATAACTTGTGTGAAGACACCGCAGAATATACCAGAAGAAAACCAAAAAACGTCATGAGTCCAGGACAAATCCGTCAGAAGTATATTTTATTAATATTGGTGGATTCAGGGATTTTTTTCCGATCAGTGTCTCATCTCAATGGAGGAGAAATGATTGGGATCATAAGGTCCTCACGAGAAACCAATAAAATGGTCGTCCTTACCAAAGGCGGGATAAAGCAAAGGAACATCGTTTTCCGTTGTTGAAGAAGAATTTAACCGCTATTATTGGAGGCCCAGCAGGATATGACGACGTTCAGTTCCAAAAGAAATAACAAAGTGTAGAGTAGGTTGTGCCCCTCTATGAAATCCTTCAGAAGAAAAAAATATGAGCCATCCGGCATGAGAAGAAGAATAAGTGCCAGTTTTGCTCTCATCGGTGAGAAAAAGAAAGGCGAGGGAAGGTTGAAATTAAAGAAAGAATGTTACGGCATACTGGTAAGAGTTGGAATGTGTTCTTTGCGGGGACGATTTTTCATTTATACAGAGCTTATTTCGTCTACAATTTTAACGTTTTTAAAGAAATAATTTCTGCCCCCATTAAATTTTACCAGCAGATTTTTATTTTTAGAAAAATCAGTGAAGAAGCGAGTAACAGCTGACACCGAAACAATGAAATTACACGTGTTGATCAAAGAAGAAATAACAAAGAAATAACAAANAAACAATTTTTTTCTTTTTTTAAATCAGCAGTGGGGACAAGTGAGGGAATGACATATTGGTATATTTTAATTACCTAAAATAAATAAAAAATAAAAATTGATAATTTTATTTTTATTCTTTTGTTAGCCTGCATTCTGAAGGACACTTTCCCTGAAATTTTTTTTTTCGTAAGTTGTAAAACAAACATAAAATATACTGGGGACATGAAAATGACTGTTTTTGTGAGAATGACCCATATATACAATTTTTTTATTTTTTTAATTGAGAAAATCGTAGTTAATTAAGGAAATGGTACACCTTACATTTTTTGCTTTAGGACAGATAAAAAAGAAAGAAAGCAAAATATTTTTTTATTTGAAACTATCTGAAAAATTTGTTTTTAAAATTCTTATCCTAATTAATAATTTTATTCTTTTTATTTTTTTTTTTGCGTCAGAAAGAAGGCAAAATGTCAATCAGCTATATATTTTGTACCTACTATTTTAAACACAATTGTAACTTGTATTGGTATCAATCACAAAGCTGAATTGCTAATTGAGCTCTCTAACTATTGGAAACAGGGTCGATATGACTGACGACAAAAAATATTTGGTGATTAAAAAAATTGGACCTTTTGAGTTGTGTAGTTGTGTTTTAGTCCTTTTTTCGTGCTCAAAATCACCCTAATTTATTAAAATTCTATTCTTTTCAAAATAGTTTTTATTTAATAAAATGGTGAATATTTTATAACCGGTATTGAACATCAGGCCAAATTCTGAGTTTGCAACTATCATTGCTCTATTCCATAGCCTTGTAATTTTAAACCCAACCCAGAAGACAGGATTTGCCGTAATAAAAAATTTTTTGACTGAAGGGCAATAAATTATTATATGAATCAGTAATTAAATTAATTTTAGTAGTCAATAAATAAGGATTATGGTTGAGGGAAATTTATTGAAATTTTACACATTTTCACATTTCAGTGAAAGAAATTATTAGATATATACACTACATAAAATGTTGGCCATATTAACCCATTTTAAACCAAGCATATAAATGTTATAAAATGTGGCATTTTTTTTCATTGAAATATTTTTACATTACATTCATTAAGACACAAAAAAATTTCATGTATAGAAAATTATATTTTAGTGAAGAAATAAAATGGTGCGTATAGGCACCATTCACCAAATCAATGAACAAACCATTTAGTTGAACGCTTGTTTTTTTTTAATGAAAATTTCATTAGTCAATAACCTTTTTAAGTTAAAAAAACTTAACAGTTAAATAATTTCTCAACAAAAAGTGTTTACTCCAATTGAATTGCTATTAATTTTTGGGTGTCTTAAGAACCCTTGACAATAGCAGAAAAATAAAATTAGTGAAAAATATACGTCACAGTGTTAATGTTAATAAAAAAAATTTATTGAAATGGTGCGTTTCCGTACCTTTGGCTGAAAGTGGGTTAATTGAAATGGTAATTCATTGATGCCATTTTGCAACAACCCACATTTTTATTAAAAATTATTCTAGTAATTCCTCTAAAATATAATTAAAAATATAACTTGTGTGAAGACACCGCAGAATATACCAGAAGAAAACCAAAAAACGTCATGAGTCCAGAAGTATATTTTATTAATATTGGTGGAGTCAGGGATTTTTCTCCGATCAGTGTCTCATCTCAATGGAGGAGAAATGATTGGGATCATAAGGTCCTCAAGAGAAACCAATAAAATGGTCGTCCTTACCAAAGGCAGGATAAAGCAAAGGAACATCGTTTTCCGTTGTTGAAGAAGAATTTAACCGCTATTATTGGAGGCCCAACAGGATATGACGACGTTCAGTTCCAAAAGAAATAACAAAGTTTAGAGTAGGTTGTGCCCCTCTATGAAATCCTTCAGAAGAAAAAAATATGAGCCATCCGGCATGAGAATAAGAATAAGTGCCACTTTTGCTCTCATCGGTGAGAAAAAGAAAGGCGAGGGAAGGTTGAAATTAAAGAAAGAATGTTACGGCATACTGGTAAGAGTTGGAAAGTGTTCTTTGCGGGGACGTTTTTTCATTTATACAGAGCTTATTTCGTCTACAATTTTAACGTTTTTAAAGAAATAATTTTTGCCCCCATTAAATTTTACCAGCAGATTTTTATTTTTAGAAAAAT
This sequence comes from Parasteatoda tepidariorum, assembly GCF_043381705.1. Taxonomy (NCBI): domain Eukaryota; kingdom Metazoa; phylum Arthropoda; class Arachnida; order Araneae; family Theridiidae; genus Parasteatoda; species Parasteatoda tepidariorum. The sequence continues at coordinate 14,878,300 of NC_092213.1, forward strand.
CAGTGAAGAAGCGAGTAACAGCTGACACCGAAACAATGAAATTACACGTGTTGATCAAAGAAGAAATAACAAAGAAATAACAAAGTGTAGAGTAGGTTGTGCCCCTCTATGAAATCCTTCAGAAGAAAAAAATATGAGCCATCCGGCATGAGAAGAACAATAAGTGCCACTTTTGCTCTCATCGGTGAGAAAAAGAAAGGCGAGGGAAGGTTGAAATTAAAGAAAGAATGTTACGGCATACTGGTAAGAGTTGGAAAGTGTTCTTTGCGGGGACGTTTTTTCATTTATACAGAGCTTATTTCGTCTACAATTTTAACGTTTTTAAAGAAATAATTTTTGCCCCCATTAAATTTTACCAGCAGATTTTTATTTTTAGAAAAATCAGTGAAGAAGCGAGTAACAGCTGACACCGAAACAATGAAATTACACGTGTTGATCAAAGAAGAAATAACAAAGAAATAACAAAGTGTAGAGTAGGTTGTGCCCCTCTATGAAATCCTTCAGAAGAAAAAAATATGAGCCATCCGGCATGAGAAGAACAATAAGTGCCACTTTTGCTCTCATCGGTGAGAAAAAGAAAGGCGAGGGAAGGTTGAAATTAAAGAAAGAATGTTACGGCATACTGGTAAGAGTTGGAATGTGTTCTTTGCGGGGACGTTTTTTCATTTATACAGAGCTTATTTCGTCTACAATTTTAACGTTTTTAAAGAAATAATTTCTGCCCCCATTAAATTTTACCAGCAGATTTTTATTTTTAGAAAAATCAGAGAAGAAGCGAGTAACAGCTGACACCGAAACAATGGCGAAATTACACGTGTTGATCAAAGAAGCATACAAACTGGTGCAGCAGTGCTTGTTAGACTAAGAATTTCGAAGCGGCGGAAATTGAAGGGGACAGAAGTATGTATGGTTTTAAGGGGAGAATGGGTAAAAATTAGAAAGTGTAATCCAGTGACCCTATGTCACACAGGAGAACTCCAGGATCAAGCATAGGAACAAATTAGTTTTCGTGGAGAACCTTTTGATGGAACTAACTCGCATCGAGAGGAAAGTAGCGAAAATCTCCCCCCCCCACTAAACCTGACGGAGAGGGAACTCTTAATTCGTCAACCACTGAGGATATTTCTCGTCAGCACTGTGGTTGGTGTATGGATGGTTTGTCAACCATCTCTGAAATTCGATTTCGAAACACCTCATTGTAAGCAGGCTCTCTATCCCCTGAGCAGCAGCGGTTTATGATGGGCAATAAAGTGTTTTTTATCAATTGCTAGATTTTAAAAATGCTTCTATAATTTTCACATTAGGTAATGAATTGATTAAAGAGTATTATTTTGTTTTTGTGCAGCAAAACACTACGTAACACAAACTTAAAACCCAAAGGATCAGGTAAGACGATAAAGTTTTCAAATAAATAATTTAATAGTTTTGCCTATTGTTCCTTTTGAAATCATGTTTTAATAAACAAAACTTGATAGTTTTTAATTGATTTGAAAATAAATATTTTTAAAAGCCTTATGTAAATTATATGTAGTAGTATGTTCTTACTTATGTAGTTGCTCTTACTTTAGCACTAAGATATTCAACTTTGGTTATAAATGAGTATCACGTTTTTCATTTAGTAAGCCAATAACTAGCTATTGAACACGACCTGTAAAATCTTTCTTTTCTGAAAAAAAGTAAAACAGCCTTTTTAAAAAAATCTTTTTTGAAGTTATTTAAACGTAAGTATCATCACAACATAAATTCGTTTTATTTTCTCTAATATCAAAATAACATTTTCTCTCAATTTATAATAATTGTTGGAAAATTCAACGTTAAATAAGCAATTTCCTTTAAATACTAATGCAACGTTATAATAAAGCTGGGATTTTCTTTTGGGAATTAACATTTATAATTACAGAACGTATAGGTATAATGAATCTTATAGGTAATGAAATGTGAAATTAATCGAATTGGACTGCAAAATTGGATTGCCGGGAAATATTTCAAACATATTTATGAAAACTGCAAAATGATGCAAGCGTTGTTCTGTGATAAAGAGTTATAGGATGTTCAAACCAATTTACTTTCACAGCTGCTTTAAAATTGAAATGAGACGCGATAATTAGATTTCAGAGCGAAGTATTTTATTTGAGAAAGCATTCATTTGATAAACTCGTGATATTCATGAAAACTTTCGAAAACATTCATAATTCGTTTTGAAGGAAACTTATACCTAAACTGATTGCTTTGTGAAGTAGGGTTTATTTACGCACATTATTTAGTGAAATAATGTACGTAAATAAACGCACTGGCGTAAATAAATGTTATACGAAAAGTTAATATCTTTTCCGAATTGTGAAATATATTGTCAAAACTGGATACTCAAAATTGAACGAAACTTTCTTTGTTTTTGACGAAACCGTTTCCTGGTATATGCTCCGAGTGAACATTTCGTCAAAGAGACGAAATAACTATCGAAATAATTTCGAGAAGCAAATTTCGGTAATAGTAAAGAAATGTTTCGTCATCCGATTTTTTGCCAAAAAAAGGGAAAGAAAAAATAGGACTCGGGATCTTCCTGTCACAAGACCAACTTCTGGATAACCATACAGGCTGGTCGGTTTATTTCGTCACTTTATTTTCCATCCTTAAGTCTTCATCCCAGTTTCGTCATTCTGGCTATAAAACTCCCGCAATGCACTACGATGAGGTTTCGAGTTGAATAAGCACTTTCGTCACATATTTACGAGTTTACGTCACAAATCAAGTGATTTCGCGAATTCTCAAAATTAATGAGGTTCAATCATTGCTGAATCGTCAAAAGTAAGAGTTTTATTTCTGAGAGTGTAGATATTACATAAGTAACGGTAATGTGCTTCGTATAATAACATTAGTAATCTTACGCGAAGAAAAAGAGCACGTAAAATCAGTACAATACAAGCAGATAGGTGTTTTTTCGAACGGAGATGAAGAAGATGTAAAATAAGTTACCTTTAAATATCATCTTTACATTATAATGAAGGATGTACGAAAGCAACGGAGATCATGGCAAAGTTTTCTTCCTTTATGTCCTGCGAAGGCTAATCTCGAGTTCTGATTGAAGGCTGTTCTCGAGTTCTGACTTAAAAAGAGAAGTTTGAAATTTGCCTTTTATAACCAGCAATGCTCTTCATTAACGTAATAAATTAAAATTAGCAACCTATCCAAGGATTCAAGGTAAAAATTGCAGTTTTTGGGTAATGGGTACTTGCACTTTAAGGAGAAGATCACGTATACTCACACATGTGACCTATGACGCCAGCGCATGCAAAATTTGACTATAGTGTTAAATAGTTTGCAGCAAAAATTATGAAAGTCAAAATATTTAGTGTTTTGGTATTAATAATTATTTCGACTTGCATGTTATTTTTTGTGCTATACTTGTCAATTTAACATGTGAATAAAATATTTTAAATATTGAATGTAATGTTAATAGAAAGAAACATTGGAATATTAATTCATTTTACAAAATGCATTTTACTTATTTCTTATCAAATCCTAAAATTTAAACAAAGTTTCGACACGCATTGACCGAAAGTTCGATTTCGATATGGTAAATCAAAATACATATTTTGGCAATTATATCGATTATCTTATATTATGTACATAATCTTGTTTAACACGTAATTATATGCAATATTTTATTAATATAACGTATGTAATGTTAAATAAAATGAATAATTTTAATTATATACAGAATGTTCAGCAAAGCACACCCTTTAATATGTTTTATATATATATATATA
>NC_092213.1:14882822-14922390 GCF_043381705.1 Parasteatoda tepidariorum
TATATATATATATATATATATATATATATATATGTATATATAACTATTCAAAAATAGAATGTTTTTGCTTTTTTATAATGAGATTTAAAAATATTGAAATGTTTATTTTTAGAAAATATGGAAATAAAGTGAACACAAATGGCTTTTAAGTTTTTTACGTATTTTTATAATGTAATAATATTTTAAGAAAAGCTTCTTTATCTTACACAGTAGAAGTAAGATTGAGCATGCGTATAACATGAAGTTATGAGTAAGGAGTTTAGTAGACTTAAGCCTTTAACAGCTTTTCTCAAAAGCTTTTAAGTTTTTAAGTTTTTCTCAAAATATGCAGAGCAAACTGAGTTAAAAATATTAATTTCTAAAAATAAAATTCAATTAGGTAATATTATTTCAAACGGCATATTTTTTATCATTTTTTTAGTAAGATTTATCTTCTCATTAGAATTTCTTTTACAAAATAAAGTAAAAAATAAGAAATTTAAAAAATAAACTGAAAAAAAAAGAATTAATTTTGATTAATTGATTTTTTATGTCACATAAACATAAAAATGATATTTTTTACTGTTTCTTTAAAATGAATTTAATTTTTAAGAATGAGCATGATATTAATATTTTATTTAATATTCTTTTGAATCTCAAAATATACTAATTATGTAACCAAGCAAAATCATAAAAAGTTAATTAAAGTCATAAATATTAAGAAGACAAAATATTTTTGCTCTTTACTTTTTTGTAAAAAAATTTAATTTTATATCTTTTTTTTTTAAATATTTTAGGAATTTTTTAATTAAAAATAAAAAAAAATGTACATTTTGAGTGGGGTAAATAATTTTTCCACCAAAAGGTATTTAATACTTTAAAATTGATTTTAAATTTTGAGAAATTACTGAAACATAAAATATACTAATTATGCTGAGAAACAATATCATAAAAGAGGAACTTAATTCAAAAATATTGCCTAAGACTGAACATTTTTATTTTCCGCTTTTTCAGAAGAATTTAATTTATAATGTTTTTTTCTTTCTATCATGTTTTTAAATATTTTAATTCCTCCCTTTAAAAAAAAAAAAAAATTAAAACTTAGGCTTAATTTCCATAAAAACATTTGTGGTATAAAATAAACAAGAAAAAAATTAATATAAGAACTATTTCATATAATTTTTCTCATAAAATATGTATTTTTTTCTTTATTCAAACGATACTAGTTTTTATAAATTTATCATATATAGTGTCTGAAACTTAAAATACTTTAAGTATATCGAGACAAAAGTAATTAACCAATATAATTTGAACTTCACAAGTTAAATTTATTTCAAACGCAACATTTTTGTTTAAAACTTCTTCTGAAAGTTTTGAAATTTTTAACACTATTTCTGCTTTTTTTTTTAATGCGCCATGTAAAAAGAATAAAAAAAAACTTTCCTATCATATTTATCACACACTTTTACTACCTCATATGCCAAAAATATTGTATTTTACTTGAAATATATCAAAAAAGTAAAAAAGAAGTGAATGCAAGGAATGCAGTGAAATTCAAAATATAAATCCATATTTTATGCATATTGAAAACGTGTCTGCGAAAAGCTAGGATAAAGTACTGTTCTTATTTCTCATCGTATGATATCTTTTTCTCATATTTGGAGGCGCTGGAGTACTATGCAGTTTATAGTCAACGTATTCAAAGCTTCTTACAATGACTTCTTTTTATTTATTTGTTTATTTTTTGCAGCATTATGCGTATTTAAGTATGAAAACAAACTTTATAAATAATTATTCAAATTTTTCGGTTTGGCCAAATAAAATGAAAAAAAAAGAAAGAAATATAGTTGATTTCTTTGCTGTTCTTACGCAGGCTACGTTTTAAAAATATTTTTTTTCATAACAGCCGATCCAATTTTTTTGGGTTTACGACTTCTAATGTTGAACTCCGTAATTTTGTGATTTTGAACCCAATCCAGAAGACAAGGGAACTCCTGGATCAAGTATTGGGTAAAACTTGCCTTCGTGGAGGACTTTTTAATGGAACTGTCCCTCCTTTACATTACACGGAGAGGAAAACCACGAAATCCTCCCTCGGTTAGCCTAACGACAAGAAACTCGGACCCATGATCCGACTACCACTGAGGATATTTTACATCAGCACTGTGGTCGACGCAAACCAGATGCAAAATTCTTAGCGACCAGCAATTGTTGGGATTTTAACCCGGTTGCCCTCAATCAATCTGCGATTCAGTACCCGCAGAGGTTTAATTCGCCAAAGAAACTCGGAGGACTTAGTGATCTCGAGAGATTTAAAGTGCACTAGTCACCATTTAATACACGGCAATTCTTATGACGGCATGATTCGAATTCACGTTCTCAGGAGTACGAGCCCAAAGTCCTACTAACCAGGCTGTCCCGACAAAGTTTATTTCGTAATATGTATTATTAATGCATAGAATATTATTAATGAATAATATGTTATTAATGAAAATTTCCTTTCAGTCATTAAAATGTTATTGATTCCGTAATTTAAAATTTTGTGTTATTTCAAAAGCAGCATTATAAAATTTAATTTGAAGCACCATTACATGATATCTGAGTGTCACGTAATTTTTTGCTATAAACTTCAAGAAAAGTTAGGGCACATGATAATGATTAAGAATTACAAGAAACTCATGGTCGGAAATGTCATCTTGCGCCGCTAGGTGGCGTACCTTCGAAACGGTACTTTTATTTATCTAAAATACCTTAATTTTATGCTAATTCTTCGTTGTTTAATAATTTAATACTGAAAATTTTATTCAAATAAGGTTAGAAATAGCTGTTTTGCTTTTATTTAGTGATTTGACGCCGAGATGAAAAAGCTCGTCAAATCATAGAATTTCCAAAAAAATAACTATTTCTAAGCCTAGTTGAATAAAACTTTCGACAATAGTATATTAGAAAACATAAAATTAAGATAATTAAAATTACCCATTATTGTTTGCTATGCATTTCTTAATCTTTGTGCTGTGCCCTTCCCCCAAAATGTTTGTTGCAACATTTATGCGACACCTTGCGATTGATGAAATGGTTAAAAAGGCAAAGACAAAATAAAATTATGCGTAGATTAAAGGTAGAATTTTCCAACTTACAATTATAAATTTATTTTCCCATTATGGGAATATTTAGTATACTTTCCAGAATAATTTTTTTCCTTGCCCAAATTTGAGCAACTCAAAAGCTACATCGGGTTACTACTGGGTTTCGGTTATTACCGTGTTTCGGTTATGGAACAGATGTCACATTTTTCAACTTGTACAGTTAAATCATGCATGGAGACGCCTCTCCCAGCTTTCTTTCAATGTTAGGTCTTTCATAAGTGCTATCAACGCTTTCTTCTGATCTGGGACAGCCTCGTTGGTCAAGCATTGGGACCGTGTCCAAGAGGTCGTAAAATCAATCTCCGCCAGCTGAAGAATCTCTGTGCACTAAATGGTAAATGGTGCTCATTAAATCTAACGGGTCACAAATTCCTTCATGTTCCCATAACAATACATCTGGGGGTACTGAATTGGAGATTGATCGTACGCTCATTCACGTCAAAATTACGATCTGTGGATGAATGAATGGATGCATGAACGGATTCGCCCTATAAACGGGTGTGACGTAGGGTGTGGCAGAAGTCGAATTCTTGGCCATAGATGGAGCCACTGAAAAACAAGAACCCCCTTAGCCTTATTAGCATACGACAACAGCAACGCTTTCTTCTGCTCTTCGGGCATGCTTCTTTTGGTAATAACTAAAAAGCAAAACAGTATTACTAATACTTTTTTTTTCAACGAATAACACTGAAAATGAACAAAAATATTATTAAGAATAATTAAAGTATAATATCGAGCTTTGTTAGTTGATATGAAATGTTCGCTTTACACGTTTCAGCTCTTTAAATTTTATAGCTGAGTTTGTTTTATATTTTCGTTGTCTGTGCAAGGAAATAATTTTCATTTAGAAACTCGGACATAGGTAAGGATGATGCTTTCATACTGATGATAGCTCAACCGCTTGATCTTTCTATTCCTTGTTGCCATCACTAAAAATAAGTGAGGATTTAATAGATATGGGAGAGAGAGCACATGATAAACCGTAGAGTTTCTACTGTATCAACTAACCAGGTTCCCTTTAAATTTTGGTAGAGAGCGTAGGGGCAAGTTCAGCTAATAGAAACTTTTAGAAAAGCATCGTGATGACGTCAGACTGGATTGAATTTAAACATTTTTCGATGGTAATGCAGTTCAATCTTAAGAATCCTAACTGTGGAGGTGGGTTTCTCTGTTAGAAGTATTGGAGGTGACCTCCAACGATGTAAATTTTCCACTTACAGGAATTATTATTTTCATAGAATGCAGCCTTCATTAAAGTCATCGAGGACTTTAAAAATACAAATTTTATGAAGAATAAAAGGATTATTTTCGAAAAGCTGAAGTGATCTCAAATTACAAATGGTAAAATAAAACAATTAAATTCTGTTTAAGCTTGATTTAATGCGTATTAAGCTGCTACTTAAATTAAGTGCATGCGTACCAACTTATAATTTGCTTCGTTCAAGTGTTTTAAACACTCCCTCTAGATATAACATTAAATTAATTGAAACAATTTTATTAAAATTCTCATCGTATTTTAATGTGAGAAATAACGAAAAATAGAACACTAATTTCCTCAGGCAATCAATGAATTGCTCGATAAATTTGTTTGTAATGTAATAACAATTCAGTTAATTGCTCTCATAGTTAAGCTAAGTAGAACTTTATTTCGGGAACTGAAATTAATAGCATTAATTATTCACGCATTAATAGTTTCTTCTTTCAGGAAGTATATACGCGATTTAAATTCCATAAGAAGTCAATGTCATTCTTGAGAGCTAATTCCGTTACAACAAATATATAAAATTGTTTAGATTGGTTTAAAGAGCTAAGAAAATGACATTTTAAAAAGCGCAAGTTTCTGGATTTAGAAAAGAAGAGTATCGCCTGTAAACATAGAAAAATAATTTGTTTTTCCAATTAATGGATTTAAGAAGTTTAGCACAAAAAGTTTTTCTAACAGCTTCCTCGTGTTTCTTTTTAATAATTTTTATTCATCGCCATTTTAAAGACACTAACACACCACTGTTTAATAGTCGGTAACTTTTCCTTTATGATTATCTTAAAGTCACCAACACTCTGTTGTGCAAAAATCCGTTGTTCTGTAAGACTCCTTTTCGCATCTCTTATCAGAGAGTGGGCCATTTACTTTATAATAAAAAAAACAATTAGGGTAAACCATAGTTGTGTTATTTTTATTCATTAAAGTCACAAACACACCTATATTTAACAGTCGGTAGCTGTGCAGACTCCTTCGTTCAAGTCTTAAGAGAGAGTAGGCTGTTTACTCTCTAATGTGATAAACAATTACGGTAAACAAACCTTGCGTAATTTTCTTTTACGATTATCTTTAAGTCAACAACACTGTGTAATAATCCATAGCTCTACAAGACTCCTTTGCACATCTCTTATCAGAGAGTGGGCCATTTACTTTATAATAAAAAAGACAATTAGGGTAAACCATAGTTGAGTTATTTTTATTCATTAAAGCCACAAACACTCGGCACAGAACCCTCGCCGGTCGCTGGTGCCTCGGCCGGCTCAGACACTGCTCACAGCAGGCCTCGCCACAGAACGATCAATTAAACAATTTTTGATTGGATCATGGCAATAACAAACACAGAAACATACAACAAACTATGAATCGAACAATTTTGACGTAAAGTGATATTTACACTATTCAAAAGGTAAAAAAATGGTTTATCTAAGTAATTTAGTGTTACAATTTAGTATTACAGGGCAGAGTTACAGCGTTTACATTATATGATATTAGAGAGTTGATATTTATGTGGAGGATGGTTTTGTTTTAGTTATATTGAAGTAGTCCTGGTGGGAATACTTTTCACTAGCTCATGTGTCTGGAAGTTCTTGTTTAAGTTTCCCTATCTTTCTTAGGACTTCTGGTGCTTCTTCTGCGAGAGAATGTCTCATTTAACTCGCTGTCTTTTGTTTTATCCTTGAAGCCTTGATCTTTTTAACATACTGGGCAGTCAAATGCCTCATGGATTCTGTCTTTGATTCCGTTGCCATAGTTACAGACTTCTTGTTTCGTAAACAGTCTATTTTGGACTTTGAGCAGTCCATGGCTTCTTAAATTGCATTGAAATTGCATCTTAATCCAGGAAATATCCTCATACGTGACTAGGGGTGCTTCCTTAACTGTTTCTTCACGTGCTTTTGAACAGGCCGTAATGGGGCAGCGTCCCTAGACGCGTATGACAGCATTTTCGGGCATGGGGCTCAGAAGTAATTTTAATTCTGGCTCAGAGGATAGAGCGTTCCCCTCCCAATGATGTGACACAGGTTTGGTTCCCCGCCTGGCTGAATGATATGAATTCTACTTCACGCTCACACCGACCACAGTGATGACATACAACATTCTCAGTGGTAGGCGGATCATAGGTTAGAATATCCTTGCTATTGGACTAACCTGGCAGGTTTTCGTGGTTTTCATGTCCATGTTACGCAAGTGCAGGTTAGTTTCATCAGAAAGTTCTCCAAGAAGGCAAGTATGTACCAATGCTTGATCCAGGAGTTTTCTTGTCCTCTAGGTTAGGTTCTTGTCTTCTGTATGCTCAACGCCATTTATAAAATAAAATAACTTCACTAGAAGTTTGTTGCAACATTTATATAACCTCCGGTTATACATGACGTTCTTAAATTTGTACATTTCGACAAAAAATAGACTAAACTTGTCATTAAAAAAAACTTTAAATTTAAGTGCTAAACAAATTTTATGTTTGTAATCCCCACACATGAATAAAGTGTTTATGTAAATGCAACAAGAAAATTGCTCACCTTTTTGCTGATTAATTATTCTCTCTTTTATGAACTTCGTTCATAAATAAACTTCCGTCAGTTCACTTCTCAATTTAATCAGTTTCACTTTTCTATTTAATAAGGCAATGACGATAATTAATTTTTTCTTTTTTTTAGTCAACTTTACTTCATTTTAATTGTCATCTTTTTATTGCATTAATCTTTCTGCTCTTTTTATTAAAAGTGTTATAAAATTATTTTATATTGTGATAACAGAAGTGATAAGGCTTAACAATATATTAATTCTGTTGTAAAAATGCAATAAATATTTTTTGTTATCTATGTAATATAGTATAAGATTCATTTTACTACTTAATATATATAATAAATAATAAAGGATTTCCTTCTTTTTCTATTTAATTCATTTTTCGATTTAAAAAAACGTAAATAAATTTTTTTATTCCATGCAATTACTTTATACTGTGAAAACAGAACTGTATGACACGATATATTTTCCACATGAACATATCATTCTTTGTCTTTGCATCACAACATAATATTCACTTTTCTGCAATAACATTCAACGTTCATTGAATCGACATACTTATCTACATTCAACTATGAATCCATATTTTCCCTCTTCCTAGGGAAGAATTGCGCCGGAGCCCTTTACATCCCATTATAAAGGGAAATTATAATAGGACAGTGATAATTATTTCTTTTTAATAAAACATTTTAAAAAAAAATCAATAATAATAATTAAATTTTAATATTATATAATATTAATTAATATTAAATGACTTTAATCCCCCCCACTTAATTAACTTTTTTTTTAACAAAACAATAATGTCTACCTAATATCTACAAATTATATTCTATTATCTTCTTGATTCAATAAAGCTGGAATGATAAATAATTTTTAATTTCTTTATTTAATACAAATATATCTTCGTTCATTCTTATATTTATCTTTATAAAAAATATTAATAATCAGTAATTCTTCACTGTTTAATTAAGTTTTACTTCTCTTTCCTATTTAATGAAGCAATGATGATAATTCATATTTTTTTTCTTATTCAATTTTATTTAATTTATTTTCCATCCTTTTTATCAAATTATTATAATTTTTTAATATGTTACAGAATTATTTTATAGTGAGTTAAAAGAAGTGATAAGTGATAACAATGTATTTTTTTGTGAGAATGTAATAAATATTATCTATATCTTGTACTAAATATTATCTTAAATATTATCCTTATCTTTGCAACTCTTTTTTACTTAACATTGCATAAATGATAAATACTTACTCTCTTTTCTTATTTAATTCAATCTTCTATTCAATAAAACATGAAATTTTTCTTTAATGCTATATAATTACCTAATACTGCAACAGTAGAACTGTGTGATGCAATATATTTCCCTCGTGAAAATGTAGTAAATATTGTTCTTAATCCTTGCAACATAAGATAACACTAACTTTTCTATTTAATAAAACTTCTTACTAAATAACGTCTACTGCTATAACATTCATTCAACCATTAATCTATTTTTTCCCACTTGTTTGGGAAGAATTACACCTGAGCTCTTTACTTCCCTTTATAAAAGGAAATTATAATAAAACAATGATAATTATCATTTTAGTAAAACATTTTTCATTATGAAAGCAATAATGGTAATTAAATTTTCTTTTTTCACTAATTTTTTATGATTTTAAATTTTTTCTTTTTTTTACAATTCACATTTTTATTTAATAAAACAGTAATGATACTTAATCTCTCTAAATTTTATTCTATTAACTTATCTATTTAATAAAACAAGAATGGCAATTAATTTTTAATTTCCTTATTTAATACAAATACCTATATCTTCATAAAAAAATATTAATAATCATTAATTCTTCACTGTTTCTTAACTTTTACTTAGACATTTTCTGTTCAATTCATTTTTCTGTTTATTGAAACAATGATGTTAATTCATATTTTTTTCTTATTCAATTTTATTTCAGTTATTTGTTATCTTTTTTACTAAATTAATATAATTTCTTTAAAAATGTTACAAAATTATTTTACATTGAGTTAAAAGAAGTGATAAGTGATAACAATATATTTCTTTTGTGAAAATAAAGTATATATTATTCGTTGCCTTCGTAACATAGCTAAAAATTCATTTTTTTACTTAATAACACAGAAATGATTTTGTTCTTTTTTTATTCAATTCATTCTTCCATTTAACAAAGCATAAATAACAACTTTTTATGCTACATAATTACTTTATAATGCGACAGCCGAATTGTGTGATACAATATATTTCCCTCATGAAAATGTAGTAAATTTTGCTCTTAATCCTTGCAACATAGCATAACACTTTTCTATTTAATAAAACTTCTTTCTTAATAACGTCTACTGCTATAACATTCCACCATTAATATATTTTTCAATAAAAGATTTTTAATAAAACATTTTTTATAGCGAAAACAATAATGGTAATAAATTCTGATTTCTTATAAATTTTCAATGACTTTAATTTCATTTCTTTTTTTCATAATTCACATTTTCATTTAGCAAGGCAATAATGATACATAATCTCTCTAAATTTTATTCTATTAACTTATCAATTTAATAAAACAAGAATGACAATCAATTTTTAATTTACTTATTTAATATAAATACATTTTTATAAAAAATATTTATAATTCTTAATTTTTCACTGTTAAATTAATTTTTACTTAGATTTTTTTATTCAATTCCCTTTTCTATTTAATAAAACAATGATGATAATTTATAAATGTTTTCTTACTCAATTTTATTTCATTTATTTTTCACCTTTTATATCCTATTACTATAATTTTTTAATATGTTACAAAGTCAAGGGAGTGGTAAGTGAAAGTGTAGTAAATATTATTCATAGTCTTTGTAACAATAATTCACTTTTCAACTTTATAACACATAAATGATGAATGATTTTTCTCTTTTTTATTCAATTTATTCTTCGATTTAACAAAACATAAATAACAATTTTCTTATGCTACATAATTACTTCATACTGCGACAGCAGAACTGTGTGATACAATATATTTCCCCAGAGAAAATGTAGTAAATATTATTCTTAATCCTTGCAACATAGCATAACACTCACTTTTCTATTTAATAAAACTTCTTACTAAATAACGTCTACTGCTATAACATTCATTGAATCTACTTACTTATCTACATTCAACCATTAATCCATTTTTTCCCTCTTCTTAGGGAAGAATTACGTCTGAGCTCTTCATATCCCTTTATAAAGGGAAATAAAGAAATAAAAACAGCCAACCTAACAAAAATTTATCAACATTCAGAAAATATCGAAGTGGTCGTAAATGGATCGTGTGATAACAGTAAAGACAGTTTATGGATCTTATTTTTCTTCTATTATATTTCTGTAGTTACTTTTTTATTGCTTCTTGATAACGACCTTTTAGTACCGCAGGAATTTTGTCGATATTTGTCATATAACGAGGTTACGTCATAATATTTTAATCCTTAGTTCTTATCAAATTTTTTTTACTTTTTGATTCAATAGTCGGTATGCTTAAAGAATTTTACTAATTAAATCCAAAACAGAAATTGTTTTGTGAAAAAACTCTAAAAGAAAGTAATTACATATAAGAAAAAAAATTATAAATTTGTACTAAGGAGCTGTTGTTAAAATTCAAGTGTAAGTATCGTTTTGGATATTTTTATTTTATTTTCTGGCATATAACCACATTAAAAGATAAACTAATTTATGTAATATAATCGTAAATAAAATTTCAAGCAATAAATCATAATCTGAAGTAAGCAGTAAGGCAAAACGTAATCGGCAGTAAGTCATTATAACTACGTTATGTTGCATTCTAGTTTTATTAAATATAAAAATTGAGAAAAGTTATATGACACGGTGTTATTAATTCATTATTAATCTTTAGAATAAGTGGAAATTCAAACCAAAATCATTTAAGGATTTATCTTTCGGATTTATCTTCAATGGGTTGTGATGATAGTTCTCATAGATGGCGCTTTGTGCTTAGTTGTTTAATCAATAAGTTAAGATTCGATTCAAAAAAATTTACCTTAACATCTAGTCTATTAGTTATTAAATATATTTCATTTTATATAGTGTTTTTTTTTTAGAAATTGGCTAATCCAACACAAATTAAACTGAAGATTCTCTCTTTCTGAAATGAATTGAACCTCGAGAATATCCTGATTCACAGTGAGAATCTATTAGGACTTACCTTTCTCTTCAAAGTGAGTCTTCAAAGGTTTATCTTCTACGTTAATGGGGTTCCATCACGATTTGTCTTCCATGTAAATTGGATTCCACTCAAATGTTCATCTTCCACGTAAATGGAATTCCATTCAATGATTTATTTTTCACGTCAATCGGACTCTATTTAAAGATCTATCTTCAACGTTAATGGGACTCTATCACGATTAGTTTTCCCTCTCAGTTAGACTCCATTCTGAGGCTTATCTTCAACGTTAAAAGGACTCCATCTAATCATTCTTTCCCTAGAATGAGATTCCATCCAACAACCTTTAACATTATTGGGACACTATCACTATTTATTTTCCACATCAATTGGATTTCATGCAAAAGGTTTATCTTCCACGATAATGGGACTGCATCCAATGATTTATCCTCCACATCAGTTAGACTCCATCTAATGATCTACCTACAATGTTAATGGGACTCCATCCCGATTTGTCTTTCATGTCAATTGGACTCCATTCAAAGGTTCATTTTCCACACCAATAGAACTCTATCCAATGATTTATCTTCCACATCAATGGGACTTCATTTAAAGATCTATCTTCGAAGTCAATGGGATTCCATGCAATTATGTATCAGCCTGGTCAGCAGGGTTTTATTTGCCAATTTGACTCTATAACAAATAGGATCTCTTTTAAAGATCCTGATTTGTCTTCCATGTCAGTTGGACTCCATTCAAAGGTTCATCTTTCATATCTATGAGACTCTATCCAATGATTTATCTTTCACGTCAATGGGACTTCATCTAAAGATTTATCTTCAAGGTCAATGGGATTCCATTCAACGATGTATCTGCCTTATCAGCAGGGTTTTATTTGCCAATTTGACTAAAAAACAAATAGGATTGCTTTTAAAGATCCATAAGATACGTCAAGAGGAGGCCAGTCACAGCTTCATCTTTCTCACCAATAGGATTCTCTTCAAGCATTTAACTGTTCACGACATCAACGTGGTTCTTCTGACAATTTTTAAACGCATGAAACCTTTTACTAAGAACTATTTTTCACAAAATGAGGTTCTGAGTGGTACATTTTCATCCTTTAAGCGGAATTCCCGCCTAAGGTATACCGTTTAATAAGTGTAACTTTAAATAAAGAATTTGCCTCCAAATTAAAATCTATCTTCCATATCAATAGAGTTTCGTTCAAAAATCTATCTTCCTCATCGAAGGGACTTCGCTTGCTTAAATAAACTCGATACAACCAAAAGAAATGCATGCTGCATCAATGAAATTCCATTCAGTGGTCTATAATTCTCATTAATAGGAATTTTATTAAAGGAATTCATAGGAATTTTATTTATAGATCACGATTTTATTAATAGAAATTTTATTCAAATATCTATATTTTTCATAGTAGTACTTCATTAATTCAACATCAGTGGGACGTTTGATTTTTTTTCTTCTGGTAACCGAAACCTGTTACTAAGATCTGTTAACCATAAAATGTGACTCTATGCAAAATAATACTTTTCTTTAAATTGAATTCGTTTCATTACACCAAGAACGAAGGACATTCGTCTACACTACTTGGTGCAAAGTAGCTGCCACCATTTCTGTTACTGAGTAACACTAAAATTTAATTACAATAAGATATGATATACATGAGAGTCAGTAAATTTATTTTTGTGATACAATGTAAAGTAAGATTCATTAATTTAGAGTGCATGCACACACTCATTCCTGAAAAACGAGCTTGTTAAGCAAACATACACCCGGTAAAGAAAGAATATTAAGACGCATTAGAATTAGGCTTAACAAAAATAAGCAGATAGAAATTAAATATTCTAAAACTATTTAATACAACTGGCAGATTATTGTAAATCTTATTATGAGAATATAATTATCTTTATTACAGAACTAAAACATATATGCCTTTTGTAGGAGATAAATACTGTTTCTGTGACGAATATTAACTTCAATCTTTTCGTGTTCGAATCGTAAGCAAACCACAGATGTCGTCTGATGTTTCCTAAACGTTGGTGAGGAATTCATATCGACTAGCCATCGGTGGGATTTGAACCTGGCTCAGGTCTCGGGAAGGCCACCCCCTGTGCCACTATGTCTCTCTCTCATAACACTCGCAAAACTTGTTAAATTATTGCAGCTTGTTAAATTATTAAATCTATGGAGTTTTCTGTTTTTTTACAATGTATATTTTGCGCTAATTAGCACATAAGTCTCCTGAAGGTTTGATGAACTATTTACTTAGTTAAATGTAAAAATATTAAGTTAGGTTAATTAAATATAAAAATGTAATTTTATTTTTAGTTTTGTTTTAACGTTTACTATAGTAAATCATTTTTAATCAAGAAAACAAGATAGATTTATCAAAATAATAATAATAACCGTCTATTTAGCATATAATAGCCAAAAAGAATTGATAAAAGCGCAAAGTATAGGCATAATAGTTCATTAAAATCCATTTACTTAACAAAATATATGGTTATTTAGCATTATTTTTGTAAATAATAGATACTTTGACGCTAGCAATTCTTACATTCCGTGGACTAAAAATACCTTGAATTTCGTGTGAAGTCAACGAGGGAATTTTAGTTTCCTTTCTCTTTAGTAAATCTTGACCTTCGATAAATTGCGACTGCTACCCGTAATTCTCTAACTACGTTAGATATAGGGATTCTAGTTCAGAGAAAAGATAACATATTTCGCCATTAAAAATTTTTCAATAAGTGTGGTCGACGCTGTTTTAAAATTGAAGTTTGGTGCTCCATATAAAAGATAAAAGAATTAAGTCATAAATAAAAAAAATATAAAATTATAAGAATATACACTGTGTAGAAACCTACTCCTTTGAAAATAGATATTACAAGATATTGCTTTCCACGCTTTTCGAATATTTTGAGATATTACTAATTAATAATTTTTTAAACGTAAAAAATAAAAGTAATTATAAATAAAAGAGGAAATATTTTAACTAAGGAAGCAGACTTAATTCCATTTTATATTTACAGCAAGAACAAATTTAATAAAATTAACTTTCATTCCTTCGATATTTTCAACAATATTAAATATATTCATTGTACTTCTTTTAATTATTCTCTGACCAAATCATTGTACAAAATTTTATGCGCTTGTTAAACAACTAATCTCAAGTACTATTCATAATTATATTTTTCATGTTTTCTTAAATATCAGGAAAATTTAGCATTAAATTAATTTTTTTCCCTTCAAATAAATGTTTAGAAACATTACAATTACATTATTTCGTATACGGCTACAGGCTCAGACACGTTTAATCTCGTAATCTCTTATGATTAGTTCTCGTGTAAATATAATTACAATTCAAACACAGACATCTACAAACATAACAGATTAGGATATGTTACTTGGATACACATTCCGAAACGAGCACTGATTTTTCTTCCTTCAATATTTCCTTACTTAATTAAATATCTAGAAATATATTTATGATGCACACAAAGTTACAAATTTTTTTAAAACTTTCTTTTTCGCGTTGGCAACAAAGAACGGAAACATCGAAGAACTGAGCAATCGCAAGTATGAACGCTTAAACTTGCATGTTTACGAATTTATTTAGTTTTTACATTTGAGCTCTATATTATGCAAAATATTCTTGCATAATATAGAACTAAAATTTAAAATTAAAGGTTTGTTATTAATTAGAAAATCTTATGTTTCTACAGTATGAAGAAACAGTATGAAGAGATGCACTGTATGAAGAAATTTCAAATCACTAACATAAATTCGCACAATCCTATTTGGTTGAAATGAAGCTTGAAACCTCAACTTTAGTGCTATAAATCACAAAGAATTGTTATTCATTCTTTCATGCTATAAATATGATCACGCAGAAGTAAACAAATAAATAATACAGTAACACCACATAATGTACAGTAGAGTGCTAACCATTCACATCAACTGAATCATTTAACTGTTTCCATTAATTGTTGTTAGAGGGCGCTATTGGCAATTGGTTCAAGAGAAACTTTAAGAAACGCTTCATGATGATGTCAGAGTGAATTGTCTTTAAGTATTATTGCTCATAGTGGAAACTTTTTGATCTATTTCGCAGTATTGCCAAACCAATATTTTAGAAAATAATAAATGAAAACTAATATTTACTTCTATTTAAATTATTTTTAATTACAGGGTAAGCAAGGTATGTATTTTTATTCAAATAGTCAGATATTTAAATTTGAAAGACTTGCGAAGTTAACATATCTTAAATTAAAATTCAGAAGCTAAAATACTTATATCTCTGGAGACAAGTGCTTTTAAAGAACGTACAGCCATACTTTAATCATTGGCGATAATTTGGGTCATAATGAAGAGATTTTGACTATCATGTGCATATTTAAATAGATTCTTGATGCATTTCCTATGTTTGCATTTCGTCAGAAAAAATTATTCAGCTACAGAAAATAAAAAAATAAAATTCAAAATCATGTTTTATTCATAATTTTTGTTTATAAAAGTCTTAGGCTTTTTAGAGAAGAAGAAAAATAAAGATTAGACTGTCTTTCCTTTATTACACGAAAAGCAAGTTTGGAAAAACGCTATCAGTTTTCTTAAGATAGTCCAGTTTTTTAAGAGCTGAAAAAATTATGGATGTTTGAGATTTTAAATGTATATTAGGAATTTTTTAAACTTGTTACTAGCCTTCTGAAATTAATAAAAATTGTGATTTTTAAGTGATAAAAATTTTAAAAAAATAGAAATTTTTTTTTTAAGGCGGTAAAAATTTGCGTCTTTCAAATTATGTTAATTTGAAATGATGAAACAGTTATTGAGAGGTAAAAGTTTAAGTTTTTCGCCTTTTCCCATAAGTTCATTTGCCTTTTTCTTCCTTTTTTGAATTAACGACCACTAAAAATTGATTTTTAATAAAAATCTTACAATTCGTTACTTTTTTTTATCACAAAGCAGTGGTAGTTAAAAATAATTCGGATAAAATAATGTAATAATTTGCAATTAAGGTCCACACTCCATGCTCATTACATTCGCGTTCCGAAATAATTTTCACAGTTTCTCACAAATTTGTGTCTAGGTGGAGCTAAATGTCTATGCAAAACGAAATTAGGAATGAAAAATAACTGGTTACTTTGAACTAGTTGATAATTTTATTTTCAAGTATTTATATTTTCGTTAATACTTTAATACTATTTCCTCAAATACTTTACCTCAAAGTACAATGAGCAAAAAAAAAAAAAAAAAAAAACGAAAAAAANTAAAAAGAAAGAAATGTATTAAAAAAAAAGAAAAAAAAAAACAGAAAAACTTTTGCTCTAATGATAGGGTTCACCTTCTAGGGTAAAATCTTAATGGTTTGAGGCTGGAATCTCAAATATGTTAATTAATTAGTGTAAACGATAATTAAAATTAAGAAATCAACGTACATTCTCTATATAAACATACCCCTTTTCGGAGGATTCCGATTTTTGATCCTCAAAATATAGGGAGCAGACGCAAACTTGAAAGTTTGACCAGGAGAGGGGTCCAAAGTTTAGACCCCTCATTGTTAATTTTAATTTTTGTACATTTTTTATATCTCGAGAAATTTTTAAGCGAATTGAAAACTTTTTGTACAAAATTTTAAAAATTCGTTCATCTAAAGATATATCCAGGTAAAAATTGGTTATGGTGCTTGGATAAAGGCAAATATTCTTTATATCATTGCCTAGAAATTGCGTATTCAAGCTAAACCGACGATTATCTTAAACTTTATAATTCACTTTTTACCCATATCCTGTACTGTTCTTGTGATAGAAACAATAACTCCATAATTTTCCACCAGATGTATCTGTAACAAGAGAGTCTTCTCATGTGCTTCCGATTTAATAAACCTAGTTATAAATTTTTTTTAACTCTTTAGATCTGAACTCTTTAAATCTAAACTCTATCTTAACTCTTTAAATCTAAACTCTATCTGAACTCCTTAAATCTAAACTCTATCTGAAGTCTTTAAATCTAAACTCTATTTGAACTCTTTTAATCTAAACTTTTTAAATCTGAAGGCGTTTGTAAGTTCAAAGAATGGTCATAGACTTAAGCACACAGTAAAAAAATTGTGGTGCTGATTCGAGAATGTATAGAGTAAACTGGGGTTTCTCAAACTTCTCTAGTATTGATGCAATTTTTCAGTTGATGTGGATTGACTTATTTAAACAGAAGCTGTAGTGGTACTAGAAAAATCGATGGAATCCCAATTTCCCAGGGATTATCTAGTAAATACTACAGTGAAACCTCAAGGAAAGACATGTATATGTAGCTACCACCTCTATTTACGACCACTTTTGGGAGGTGTGGAATTTTTTCAATAGACTTTGTATTGTAAAAAAATCTTTTGGAGAGATCATTAAAACCTCTCCCAGGTACCGGACAAACAACTTCACCAAATGCGGAAAAGGTCAAATAAGGAAACACGAAAAAAATAGCAAAACAAAAAATTTAACAAGACAAATAAGTAGATTGAAATGTATTCTAAATATTTGTGAGACCCTCTTAATTAGAGAGTTCTTTTTGACGATGCAATTTCATGTTGCCGTCAGAGGGCACTAAAGACGATGCTATCAATGATTTACTTTTAGAGCTGAGAGTTAAATTAGAAAAAAAAAGTTATTTTAGAAAAAAACAACAACAAGCATCTCAAACAAAGCTCTTCTCATCCTTTAAAGCTAGCTAATTGTTATGACATAAAATTAAATGCAAACTTTAAACAAAAAACATAATTGTTTATTTATTTAAAATAGATTTATCATTCATAATTTATAACTTTTTGAGCATAAATATATCAGTAGTGATAATTTTTATGGACGCTAAATTTAATTCATAGATCTGTCTTTTCATGACGCCAACAGGAGTGGCATTTCCGCTCCAAGAAAATGACACTGACTAAAACTAGAATCGTTTGCGAAAAATCATTAACCTTAGATAACACTTAGACTTATAACACTTAGACTTATAACACTTCCACTAGATAACACTTAGACTCATTAACTTTTAGACGTCGACGCAGGTAACCTCTAAGAACGACTAACCTCCACCAACGACCATTTTACTGTGTGTGGTCGCTCCCGTGTGGAAAGCGGTCGCTCCCGAGAAATTTCACTGTATTTAAGATGCATTGTAGGTCTTAGCAAGGAATGTGGTTGCCACTATATACGTATAAAGCTTCATAACTTACCCAGTACTGGGGTGTATACCTTTTTCTATGGTGGTTACAGCTTCAGCCGATCCCAGAGGTCCTTGGTTCGAACCCTGCCGTCAGCCCGGGATGAAAGCCCATATATATCAAGACGGAAAAGAGTAAAAACTGGTAACAAATAAATTTTTTTCGGGAATAATAAAAATCTATAACTACCAATTGTTTTTAACGGATACAACTTTCATATTGAATTGCTTCTTCGCAGAGAAAAAATTAATTACAGTGAATTGAGTATTGTTAAGAATAGATTGACTCCTCCCGAATATTATCCAATATTGAAATACTTCTCCTACCAGTATTTTCTCTTTTCCGTCTCGCTTTCAGGCCTGTCATCAGCCAACAAACATCTCTGTCACAAATTCTCTTCTATAAGAAAAAAAAATGGAAAAATATTCTAAAGAAAGCCATGGTTATTGTAGCTGTAGTTTATTTACACTCGCACTAGAGCTGCACTATGGGCTATTGGTGACGGTCTGGGAAACATCCCTGAGGATGATCCGAAGAAATACTATCGCAATTTTGATCCTCTGCAGAGGGGATGTCACCCCTGCTTCGGTAGCCCGACGACCTGCGCGCGAAGTATAGCACTTTAGGGTAGAACAGTTTAACGAGGACCAATACCGCTCACCCTTGGTTTTTCCGTTGACTGATCCAAGTGGTCACCCACCGACACACAGACCACCGCCAGCGATGCCTGACTTCGGTATTCCACTGGGAACCGTGCCTTAATGATCAGTCCACTGTGGAACTAAGAAAGACATGATCTGCAAGTTAATTTCGAATCAATAAAGAAGGTGGTTCCCTTTATATTACGACACTCCTTGTAGAACGTAAAAAAGCCTATGAAGGATAGTTTATATAAATTACTTTCATTATCTTTGAACGATAAACACAATTTCTTAAAAGGAGAAGGAAAACAATTCAAGAAAGCAATTATTTAAAGGAATGCAAGCTATGGAGATTAAATTAATATAAGTAAACCGGTACTAGCCTTTTCCAGAAAGATTCCACATTTTCGTTTATGCATTCTTTTTACAAAATCATCTTATTTTCTTTATAAATAAAATAAATTCAAATCTAGTCTAGACATTTAAATAGCTCCCTTATCTGGAAAATAGCTATAAAATTTCCAATTCTACTCGGAAAATAGCCTTTTCCTAGTATCAATTTGCAGACAAATGTTGCTTTCACACAGTATTTGCCAATGATTAAGTCTAGATTACCTACGAGATTTCGATAGTAAAATGGCTATCACCACATATTTAAACAAATAAGATTCTGCGATATCTGTAGTATCTTTGATTCTTTTTAAAAAAATTGGAATAAATTAATGTTTTTAAAAAGTAAATGTTATTAGATAACGGAAACTTGGATGAAATCAAATTAAAGGTGATTAAGAAGCTTGCATACTTGAAGTAGATATTTCTTTCTTCGATGTCTCAGTGGTTTATCTATTTTAATGATAGGTGATTATGAAGAGAAAACAACCAAGTTTCTACAAGATCGTATAGTTTCCCTTTTGCGATCAAGATAGTGTTGCAGAACTTTTTTTTACATTTGTTGTATAAAATCCAGAAAAAAGTCTTATATTGTTGTGTGATCTTTTTTTGAATTTTTACTTATAAAGAAAAGTGAGGTAAGCTGATGTAAAAAAATTGATTTAAACCAATAAAATTCAATTCAAGTCAAATTGATGAAATTTAAGTTCAATTCAACGTGATGCAATTCTTTCTTGTTTTAGGACGATGCAATGTAGATTGTATTTTCTTATGCCTGTTTGATAAAATTTAAATCGAATAAGAACTAATTCAAGTCAAATTGATACAATTCAAGATCAATTCAAGGTGATAATTTTTATTTATTTATTTACTATTTTTTTCATTATTTTTTATTTCTTATTTATATTAAGATGAGGCGAAAGAGATTGTATTTTCTTGTTGTTATCCAAACAATTTAAATTAAATGCTAGTTATTTCGTCTGGTTTATATCAGAAGTGATAATAATGTTATAATTTATGAGGCATGATTAAAGGATGATTAGGGGATTCGTGATTAAGGTGTTATAACTTATTGTTTGAATGCGCACTTTTTCCTATTTTTTTAAATGGAAAAATAAGAATAAAACTGATAAGCTGATGTAATTTGATGATTATTAAGTTCAAAGTTAGGAAATGTTCAAAAGCGCGTGCAAATTACATTCAAATGCATTGGTTTACATTTAAGACTAAAGGGATTCAACCTCCATTTTCTTTTTTTTCTTCATTTTATTTTATAATTTTATCACCATGCGTTGAACAGCCGACCCATCACAGCGTTTACGACTATTTCCATTTCATTCTAATTTAAAACCAAACCCCGAAGACAACGGAACTTCGGGATTAAGTATTGGGACAAATTAGCTTTCGGGGAGGGCTTTTTGATGGAACTAACTTACATTTGCGTTACAAGGTGTGAAAACCCACGAAAACCTACCACGGTTAGCCCGACGGCAAGGGGATTCTAGCCTATGATCCGTCTACAATGGAGAACATTTTACTTCATCACTATGGTTAGCGCGAATCGGAAGTAGAATCATCCACCGCGGCTCACCCTCATTACATTTTTATGGATTTGATAATTTTTATAGATTTTATAACCCGCATTACATGGAGAGTAAACCCACGGAAACCTCCCATGGTTAGCCCAAAGGCAAGGGACTCTAAACTATGATCCGTCTACCTCTAAGGATACTTTACTCCAGCTCTGCAATCGGTGTGAGCTAGGAATAGAATTCGTACCAAGCAGTCACCGCTAGTATTCGAACCTAGGGTACCTCAAAGTAAGGCATTTGAACCTTTTTTTCTCTCTCGCTATTTTAATACTTTGTTGAACGAGAAGTGATTATGGAAATAAATATAACAGTTCTCTGTTTATCACCAACCATACCTGCTTCTGCGGGTTCCTAGATGAGTTGGCGATTTTTGGTAGTATTAACCAGATTCCACAGTTGCGTTGTTTGCTACAACCTTGGCAAAAACCAGCTATAGGTAATGTCAAGTTTCACTAGGCACTGTTTATTTTCGCGATTATTTCTCACTGAAAAGAATACAGAAAAAAATTACATCAAAGAAAAAAATTTACTTGTAATAACTGTAGTTAATATGCATTTTTTTGTGGAAATTATAGAACAGACTGCCAAGCCCAGCTGCTATACACCAAAGTGGTAGCAAAATTTTTACTTCAGCAATTGATTTTTGATTTAAAAAAACTGATTTTAGAAAAAATAATTGTTTCTGTCTTAGCAATAACAAAATTGAATTAAAAATGAAATAATTGTAATGGTACTAATTTCAAGAACAAATAGGGGTTGCTTAAAGGGGTAATAAAATTTTTTTGTCTGAATTATACAAAGAATTTATGAAATGAATATTATAGTATTAAAACAA
Organism: Parasteatoda tepidariorum; assembly: GCF_043381705.1. Lineage (NCBI taxonomy): Eukaryota > Metazoa > Arthropoda > Arachnida > Araneae > Theridiidae > Parasteatoda > Parasteatoda tepidariorum. The sequence goes on from NC_092213.1 coordinate 14,904,588, forward strand.
ATGAAAAATTCCAGCAACGAGTGGTTTTTCTCTGTTTGTAGTAGAATTAATTATACGAGAGATAGAAATAAACAACGGTAACTAAAAATATGACAGAATTTTTTTTACATACAGTAGAACTAAAATGTAAAATACAGGATTTGTAATTGATTAGAAAATGCTATGTATACATAAATGTTATTACATAAGAGCACAGTATAAAAAAATTTCAAATTGCTTATATAGCTTCGCTCAATCTAATTTCGATAATTATGATTAAAATGAAGCGTAAAAATTTAACTTTAAGACAATAAATCTCAAAGAATTATTATTCATTCATTCATGCTAATATTATTAATTCATTCGTTATTATTAATTCACTCTGCGATCACACAGAAGAAGACAAAATAATATTAAAAATAATAAAAAACGAATAATTTTTGTTCAAAATTTCTTATTCCAATTATCTACTTTATTTTTTATATTTGCAGTATTTTTTTTTTTAAAAAAACAGCTAAAACTAGTTTTTACCTTTACAGAAAAAGAGATTTTGCTTAAAAAAGAAAAAAAAATCTATATTTGCAATTACAAAAATAAAGTTATAAATTAGAAACCAAGCGTTACACGAAATATTTTATCAATATATATTTTTTTTTAAGTATGCTTTTGATTAAAACGGAATTAGTTCCAAGCAATTCTCTCTTACCAATGCAATTATTCTAATTAATGCTTCTAATATGGTAATATTTTTAGAATCATTTGAATTTTAAATAAGGAGACTTAGTCGAACAAAACTTTTCTAAACTTTATCCATCGGCAAACAAAGAATTCTGGAACAGAGGAAGCAAATATGCGTGCTGGCCTAATTGCATAATTGTCTCGGACCTTCAAAAGTCATACATTATAGGAAACTTCGACAGTAAAATGCAATTTATTTCCAAATTTAAAATATCGATGTTTGTTTGAACTTGGAAAGATGGTATAATGTATATGATAATATAGTATAATAATGTATACATTTTAATAGATGGGTTTGGATATTAATAATAATCACATGGTGTTTACAAAGTCAGCTTTGATAAATTTAAGGATTTATAAATTATTTGGAAATTTATAGCTTTTTTAAATATTATACTTTTTTTAAACAGTTCTTTACAAGCATCACATTTTTATAAAAAATATTGATAGAATAATACATAAACAAACTAAAATTATATTTTTTAGAAGTGTTTGGTTTAAATAAAAGGTATATATCGGAAACTTTATCAAAATAAAACTTTTAATTTAAATTAATTTCAATGTAATATTATATTTAATAGTTAAGTTTTTTAAAATACTAATAAATTAATTATTTTTATTTGCGCGAAAGCAATAAGACTTAAATTTTTTTACTTATAGTGTCTGTTGAATCCAAAAATTATTAACTCATTTTCGCTCTATTTTCAACAAATGTACCAATTCAATAAATATATTTTTTTTGTTAAGAATGCGACTTATTTTTTTCACTAATTTTAATATTTCAGACACAGTCAAGGGTTCTGAAATGTCTATAAAATATTAGTAATCCAATTGGAGCAAACACATTGTGTTGAGAAATTTTCAATCTGCGCTAGTTTTTTTTTCTTAAACTTTAAACGGCTTTTGATAGATTCGACTTTTTGAAAATGTATAGCTTTTGCATTTGAGATTAATCATATGCTTTTTTTTACGATGAATTAAAGTTTCAAGTTCTGTTAATAAAAATAAAAAAAATGAGTACATTTAATTGAAAATAATACCACCACATTTTATAAAATTCTCACGCTTGCCATAAAAGGGGTTCAAAAATAATTGCGCAAAAATTAAACAGCATTAATATCCCTTTTATGCTCGAAAACATTCATTACGAGCAGTTTTTTAAAAAGAGATAGAATACTTTTTTTAAACATAATTTAGAAAGAAGAAAAATAAGTGTATGTTTTACTTACTTTTAATTGTAATTCTAAGAAGATTTAGAAATATTTAAGAAAATATTTTATCAAACATCAATGTAATAATGCAAATAAAATCTACGATACTAAAAATATTTCTAAAATACTTAAATCTTAACCACTAAATTTAGTTAGTTGAAGTGTGTGTTAAAATGTCTGAGATTTTTAAAAAAAGAAAAGAAAAATATTATATAAAAAAATAAAAAGCCCTCATATCTCTTTTTAAGGAAAAAAAAACATTAAAAAAACAAAATTGCACTTAGTTTAACATCATGTGACAAAATAGTTTTATATTTAAAGTACTTTTAGAAAAAAAAAATTGCTGTTTTTTCCGAATACTTCAGATAATTTTTAAGATTATATTTTATTCAGAGCACAAGACATATTAAAACGCGATAATCCAATATACTCCAGAGAAATGAAAAATATTCGGGTTATATTTTATCGAAAGCCAAAGACTTATTTCGTTTTTGGTTAGTATATTGACATTTATTTTGAAAGTTTAGAATTAAATTATCGTGTGGGAGTTTAAAAACATTTTTAGAAAATTCTACTTGCATAAAATTTATTTATTTAACGATTTTTTTTATCAAGAACATTTCAATTTTATTTTAGAATTTTAAACCTGAATATACGTTTAAAATTTTCCTGAAAAGAAAGATTTCAAAAAATGTAGTAAGGAGATACAGAAAATCTTACTAAGGCCAATAGCCACAAATTAATCAGGATCCTGGGATTTATCCAACAAAGATGAAAATATAATAAGAAATTTTGAATGTAGAATAATTATAATTTATGGAAACAGCTGTGGTGGCTCATGGGACAGAGCACTTGCTTTCCAATAGGGTGACCAGGGTTCAAATCCGAGAGATGGCTGGTCGATACGAATTTTGCATCCGGCTCGCATTGACTACAGTGCGGACATAAGATGTCCTTAGTGTTTGACGGATCATATGGGTTATTGTCTCCTTGCTGTCAGGGTAATCGAGGGAGGTTCTTATGGTTTTTCTCTCCATTTAACTCAAATGTGGGTTAGTTCCCTCAAAAAGTCCTCAACGAAGGCAAATTTCTCCCAATGCTTGATCCAGAAGGATTGGCTTCTGAATTGGGTTCAAAATTACACATGAACACTGGTAGTTCTAAACTCTAAATTAGGTCGGCTGTTCAACGAAGGTAATAAAATATCAATAGTATGAGCCAGGGTGGCTCAGAGGATAAAGCACTACCTTAACTATGAATTGACCGGCGTTCGAATCCCAGTGGTGGCTAGTCGTTAAAAATTTCCCACCAGGCTTGAAAAAACCACAGTGCTGACGTGAAATATCCTCAGTGGTGGATTGGTCATGGGTTAAAATCCCTTGTCATCAGGCTAGCCGTGAGAGGCTTTTTTAGGTTTTCCCCTCTACGTAACGCTAATGAGTGTTACTACCATCAAAAAGTCCTTCACGAAGGTGAATTTATCCCAATACTTGTTCCAAAAGTTCCCTTGCCTTCTCGATTGGGCTCAAAACTTCGAGGCTACGGAGTTGATTATTGGTACTCGTGAAGTAAAATTGGCTCAGCTGTTCAACGACGGATATAAATTAAAATAAATTTTTCGGGGGCTTTAATTAAAATAACACATAGAGAAAAATATACAATCATGAAATAAAAAAAATGAATTATAGGAAAAAGCACAATAATCATCAAAGCTAAAGAAAAAAGTATTTCTCTTAAGCTTTATCTTGTAAACAATGACAAATTTTAGTGTTTGATCATGAAGAAAAATCTTAAACTGTCTTTCTCTTAAACGTCATACTTATTGAAATCATATTTAAGCATAAAAATGTTTAAAACTGCATTGGCCTTCCCATTAAAAAAAACATCTAGCTATTTAACTGAACGAAAAAATATATCTAAAGACAGATGATATTTATGGAAGAGTAACAGCAGTTGATCTTGATCAGGTAGACAGAGATGAACAGGTAGAGTAATTTGACAATGAAGTCGAATCATAATTTTATTTACAGTATCTTCAAAACCATAAAATAGTTTCTGAAAAGTAAGAGCAAGTATAAAAACTAATCATAAAATGATTTGAAAAAAAATAAAGTTATTTCGCTGTACGCAAAACTGTATGTCCAAAATTAGTATTTGAATTGAGAGTTTAAACAGTTTATGATTAGGGTGAAAACAAAGAAAAACTGTTCTGTGAAAAACAGCTTTAACCCCTTTCCTTCTCCCTCCCGTGAAAATGACGGGGTGAATTTCGCCCTCTATTTCTCGCTCCCGTGATATTGACGGGCTGGAGTGATCAGTAGTAACGCGTCAATAAGAATAAAACTAATTCATTTCTTTTGCCCGGAAAAAATTTTATTTCTCATTTTACACAAGATGGCAGTACCAGGATATTTTTAAGACAATTGTAGATAGTTAGTTTATTTTAAACTAGATGTCAGCACTAATCAAATGCGTAATACAAATATAAAAGTGAAAAAAATAGGCGCTTTTATGACCGTTTCTTGAAAATTAACCGATGTTAAGGGGTTAATCCGTTAAAGATATGGAAAAGTCTATAGGAAAAAAAAACGGCAATTTTTTGCAACGCAACAGATAAATCTGTATTTATCTTAAACAGTTTTGTCTTGTGAAAAATATTTTTTTCTAGTATTTACAGTTATTTTTTACAGTGTATGAGTCTGAATAAAACTATTTTTATATATTACGTATTCATTTTGGTACGAAGACATTTACGAACAAGTTTCATATTTTTAAAAAAAGATTTTTTGTGAATTAGGTTTAATAATATTCAATGAAAAATAATTACTTTAAATTAGGTGAAGAATTTCAATAAGATTAAAAACTTACAAAGGGAAAATATTTTTCGAACCTATATCAAATCATGAAGTTCAAAATTTTTAAGTAATTTATATTTTTGATAAAAATTATTTCAATAATTGGTTAAAAAGCTAAAACAAAATAAAATTTCTTGTCGCAAGAGTTCGATACAACTAATTTTAAACAGAGATTAAAATCAAGTTTAGAGCTAGCATTAACTTGTAATTAATTTTTAATTAAATTCTTTAAATTAGATACCTTTTACTAGTAGTTTTAGGTAAAATTTTTCTTTAGTTTAAGAAAAGATTTGAAAAAAATAACGCCAGAAGTTAAATTAGTTTTGCTGACTTATCCGAAGGAATTAAATATTTTTAGATGATTAAATATTTTATTTGTTGCTCACGTAAATGAAAAGAAAGATTTTAACTTCAGAAGATTAAACAAACTAATTAAAAAAAAGGATAGAAAATCATGGATAGTTTCATATTACAAGATTATGAGGAATGTTAACCCAAGACAAAATTCTTGATGGAACCATCAAGATATTTTGATGGTTTTTGTTGGTTTTTTGATGGTCCAATATTATTTAATCGTAATCATAATTCATCAATTCCAATCATGTGGTATTGATTTTGATAGGACAAGAAACTTCCATCATTTCATGTTGGAGGATGTTGTTTTACTATATGATGGTCTACCAACATGTTATGTTAGAAATTCTTTGACCAACAAATTCCATCATCTCATGATGGAAAATATTGCTTTAGCATTATGATGGTTACCCAACAAGTTATGTTTGAAATTCTTAGGCAAACAACTTCCATCATTTCCAGACGGAAAATGCTGTGATGATGATGGTGAACCATCAAATTATTTTTGGTATTGGTGAACCAACAACATGCATCATTTGATGATGGGACGTATTGATTTACCGTAACTATGGACTAGAACCAATCAAATAATGTTTGCTATTAATATTAGAGATTCAACTTATGTTTCATGATAGAATAAGTTATAATAAACCATATATGATAAACTATTTCACATTGAATAATTATGTATTCTTCATTTTATACTGACAATACTTTGTACCCAATAATTTTTAATATAAAGTAATGTTTACATAACAACAATTTTTCCTAAATATTAATTTGCGTTGTTATTGATAATTCGTTTCAATAACCTCAACAAACATTTTAACTGTTTTAAGAAGGGATTTTTAAAACTGACCAAGACCAAACAATAAAAAAAGTAATATATATATATATTTAAATAAATTTCATTCTGAAAAATACATATTTGGTTAGTTAATCCCCATCTGAGAGCATTAAAAGATGTATAGCATAAATAGTGCCATATGTAAAATATAAGACGATAGAAAAGAATTAAGATAATATTGTTAATGTGTTTGTTTAAAAAGACATATTAAAATTCGATACTTTGTAAAAAAAAATCGTGTAATCAGTGATAAACTCCAAGCGTTCAATATTTAAATATATCTCTTTCCTGCAACTAAAATAATGAAATAATCAATTGATGAGGAGCTTTTTATGGCGATATTTCTCAAAGACTAACAAAATGTCTAGACGTAAACTCATTTCCCTTTTCTTTTCAGAAGAAAAATAATCAAAGTCAAGCAATCATTCTCTATTTGTTGTATATATAAAACTATTTTTTTAATCATAGAAAACATGAATCAAAATGTTTAAAAAGTTTTACTTTTATCTCAGAAATGCTTCTGATCTCCAAAAAGATAAGGTTTGCTTTTAAAGGTAGTTTCTAAGTGTAATATGAAAAGTATAAAATTTTGGTATATATAAATATAACCTGATATTACATGGGTTGGGATAGCCTGGTAGGTAGGACGTTGGATTTGTGTGCGTGAGAACGGAAGTTCGAATCTCACCAGCCGAAGAAACCCTGTGTATTTAATGGTGACTGGTGCACGTTAAATCTGTCAGAGATGCAAAGTCCTCCAAGTTCCCACAATAAATCTATACCTCTGGGGGTACTGAATTGGTGATTGATTGTTCTCTGGTTAAAATTACGATCTGTCGAAAAAGGAATGGGTTAGTCCTATAAAACGGGCTGTTACGTGTGTATGTAAAGCTGAAATCATATTCTTGGTCATAGATAACGCCATTGAAAAATAAGAAATGCTTTCTCTGCCTTAAATTCTCTTGGCATCCCTAGCAGTCCTGCTGGCATGAAAAGTAGGCAATAAAAATAACAATAACATAGTATAAAATTTTGACATTTTGTTACGCAACAAAATATAAAACTTTGATAGATATTATTGTGTAGTTAAACTTGAAATGTCTTAATGCGTCTTTTGCTTACTTCTTCTTACAGATGTCACTATGAGATAAAAGAAATAATTGTTAGTCTTGTTGCAATCTCAAAAGAACAACACATAATCTTTGAAGTGAATTCATTAGAATTTGTTAAGGTGCCACTGTAAAGCCTGAATCCATTAATGTTCAAAACTGACTCATACGCTGCGAATACTACCCAGAAAGCCCGTTTGCTATGGCAGATATTGCGGAACAAAATATCAATAGCTAGAAGGATTTGTTGATAAAGAAACAGTAATATTTGAGCTTCTTTGCAACATAAATACCACTGATATTGCAACACTTATCAAAGTGTATGTCAAGTTTTTTTAGTTCAGCATAATACGATATTGCGTTTCATAGTTATCTGCACGTCTTTGATTCGGTGAAAGTGGTGCTTGGGTTTGAATTTCCTTAAGTGCAAGAACAAATAGCAGTTTTTGGGAACAAGGTAGGAATTATGGGAGAGAAGGTCAGACATCCAACTTGACTTATGAAGCGTCTAGTGTCTCCTATTTGTTACACATTAATGAACTCCATCCGTGTTGGAATTTTCTGAAATAAACGAAAAAAAAGGTAGTTGTTGGGAGCAAGATCGGAATTAAAGGGTGGATGATCAGACTTATGCAGCTCCCAGTGACTCTCATTTGTTACAAAAGAAGAAATTCCTTCCATATAGGAGTTTTTTCAAGAGCAAGATCAAATTGCAGTTGTTGGGAACAAGATCGTACTTATAGGGCGGTCACACATCTACGTGGATTACGCAGCTTCCACAAACTCCCACCTTTTACACAAGAAAAAGTTCCTTCTTTCTAGGAATTTCTTCAAGTGCAAGAATAAATGGTAGTTGTTTTGAACAAGACCGGAATTATAAGGGAGAATAGTCACACATCCAATGTGACTCACTCAGCTCTCAGTGACTCCCATGTCTCGCACAAGAAGAAATTCCTTCCTTATAGGAATTTCTTCAAGTGCAAGAACAAATGGCAGTTGTTTTGAACAAGACCGGAATTATAAGGGGGAATAGTCCCACATCCAATGTGACTCACTCAGCTCTCAGTGACTCGCACAAGAAGAAATTCCTTCCTTATAGGAATTTCTTCAAGTGCAAGAACAAATGGCAGTTGTTTTGAACAAGACCGGAATTATAAGGGGGAATAGTCACACATCCAATGTGACTCACTCAGCCCTCAGTGACTCCCATGTCTCGCACAAGAAGAAATTCCTTCCTTATAGGAATTTCTTCAAGTGCAAGAACAAATGGCAGTTGTGGAAAGTAAGAGCTGAACTATAGGGAGTATGGTCACACATCCAATGTGACTCACGCAGCTCCCTATGAGTTCTACTTGTTACACAAGAAGAAATTCCTTCCTCATAGGAATTTCTTCAAGTGCAAGAAGAAATAGCAGCTATTGGGACGAAGATCGGAATAATAAGACTTACGATTACAATATGACTTACTTAGATCTTAATGACTCCATCTTGCTCTTACATCCGAAGAAATTCCTGTACCGGCATTACTTTGCCACAAAGGTGATTGCTATGCGGACATGGTAAGTTAAACGCTGGCTTCATTTCTCGTCAGAAGATTCGTTTGTTACTGAACTACAAAAACCTCAACTCACATTTTGATAAGTGTTGCAGTTTCGGTTGTATTTATGCTAAGAAGAAGCTGCAATATCGCTTTTCTTTCTCAATGAAACTTTCCAGGTAATTATGTTTTCTTCTTTTTCATGGGCCTTGAGAAACTCACTTTCCGGATGATCTTCATTCACTGTAAAAAATTTCCCTGGTAGATTATGGAAAGTGACCGTAAAAGAGTGCTCAGTGTTCCATTCACTGACCATAAAATCATTGTTCAATAAAAACACGGTAGTGACAGTCAATATTTTCTCGTATAACGTATGGCTGATGACCGTAAAGTTAACATTATGCTCCTAAAAGATATCTTCAGTTGTATTGACTTTGGCTATCGAATCTAGGTAAACCACGAAGCGATCCAAAGTAACAAGATGGAATAAGAGAGAAATGTTCTTGGGATCTGGCTAGTATCGAACTCGGGATGTTTGGTTCCATAGCCTGATGCTGTAACCAATATGGGGAATGGTGTGCTTCCCTTACAAGGTGAGTTTGAAAGTTTTATTTTACAGGGCCTTTTTTTCAAAGAGAGGAGCTGATCGCATTATTTAACAATCAGTTCTAATGATTTTGAATATATTAACATTCCACATATATTAACAGACAACTCCATAAATGGATATACGGATTTTACGAAAGTTGTTTTGCAGTATATAATACAATTAAATGAAATAAAGAAAAACAATTGCATCGATTAAATTTAAAATACTTATGACTGCAATTAATACCCTAATATTGATTCCAATGAGCTCAACGGGATGCTTCATTCTAAGGAAATGTCCTTCCCCCATGTTTTAACATAATTTAATTAACTAAAATCTAATTGCAATATGTTGCAACTTTATTATTGCATCATATGGACAAAGACCCTAACAATTCCATTGTACTGTTTTAGTAAGAATTTTATTCTAATAAGATTATCAATATATTACCGTATCGACTAATTAAATGAGCTAAGTACGTTAAAAATATCAGAGGAGAAAATTTCGGAAGGTTTCATTCAACAGTGAGGCTGTACTTTTTATCTATTTCATGGTACTTTTCTAAATTGAAACTAATCTACTTTTCAATTTGAGTTGCGTCTGAACATATTTTAATTTGCTGAGGGGAAACGTGATGATTTTTGAAAACCTTTGAGGCATGAATAACAAGTCAGTAATGAAGTGCTCTATCGTATAAATTATCGTGATACATGTAAGAGCTTTGAATACCATATATGAAGTGTTGTGAACTTTCAGATCAGTTTTTAAGTTTGAAAATAATAATTCACTCATCAAATCAATTTCACTAACGAGGTCTTGAAAAGTTTTAATGAAAATGAATGAATTTTACAGTATTGGCTGATAGAAAAATAAAGCAAAGCTCTTGATTTTGCCTTCCGACAGTTACTTTAAAAAAAGGAGCATAACTCTTTGGATATGAAATTATTTAAATTTTGAGGATGCACATAATTAGGTATAGAACAAATCACATGGTTTTTAAATGTAAAGTTGAGATCATCTGTGATGCACTGTTAGAATTTTTATTCTAAAATTACGCGAAAATAATCGATAAAATCTGTCCATTTAATTAACCGTTAAGCTAAAGGTTAGGATCCATCTTTTAATCTTTACGGTTTCGAAGCAGTTTGCAACTGATATGGTTGTAAAATCCTTAATGCATAACAATACAATTTACAGCTATCGTCGCATTTAAACCGTAAAAATAAACTTTAAATGTACCTTAGATTTAATTTAGGCTTTTCGTTAGGTAATGAAAATTGGAGTTAGGTTGTATTTGAGTTGCGTTTTGCCAAATCAAACGTAAGATGCTTATTTAGTTTATCTGGTGGTGCCATCTATCGTAAAATAAAGAAAGTATTAGATTTTTTATGTTACGAAACTTTGTGGTGACGTTTTCTGTGAAATGGGTTTGTCGTATTCTAATAGTCCTGGGTCACGAATTAGGAAGTGCAGAAGACTGGAAACTATTTATGTGCTGAAGGACTTGAAGAAATTATGTGTATAGTCAACGCTGTGATTCGAGCCTCAATTCAGCTGTTCATGATATTGACAGATTAGCTCTCTCGATTGTTGTATGTATCCAGTTTCAAAGAACTAAATGGCTTCATAAGGTAGGCCAGTTAGAGCGGATAAAAATCTGCTTGTTTACTGGTATAAAGCGAAAACATTCAATACTTGATTTTTCTCGCTGTTGCCAGTTTAAATACTGACTTTTTAAAAATTCTTCGATTGTCTTGGTTAAATATGGCAAAATAACAAATAAATTGTTTTTTTTTAAAACCATTTTTTAGAAGTTTCTTACAATGTATAAATACTGAATTACATGCACCTAGGTAAGAGTTATGCTCTTTTAAGTACCTGTTGTACAAAAATAAACAAATTTGGAAGAAAAACATCAGCTAACAATGAAGTTATAAAATTTGAGTTCAATAAAACTATTATATATTAAAATTGTGATTAAAATTGTGATTAATTGTGTGTAAAGTGATTATTACAATTTCATTCGGAGGTGTTATGAATTTTGAATTAGAATCAATTAAACAAAATTGTGTCATATTACAAGCGTATCGTACAAAATAAGGTTAAACTGGAAACAATAACAATATTATGATATTATATGAATTCTGAACTATGCGCAACTGAATTGGAATTCTGAGATTTCCTACAAAATGAAGTGAAATCGAAAACGAAATAGCAAATGTTTCGAATAATTGTAAAGCGGGAAGCCCTTCGTAGAAGTTTAATAAAGTTACAAAAATAAAGTATGTAAACCTGAATAATAAAAAATATATCATTTAAATAAATTATAGCAAAAATAAGTTGAAATACGAAATGATTGCAATACCAAGCAAAAATTATGTTATGAATATTGGTTAATGTTTCTGAAAACCTTCGAATCAAAATAAGTTAAAAGTAAGTTACGATAAGTTAAAATAAGCTATCAGTTTGAAAATGATATAAATGCAGAAACTCAATGCTAGTTAATCGGATTCTAAAATTTAAAGTTCAATATAAGTTTAAATAAAATATAGTCTTATGTTGGAGTTATATAAGTTCTGAGTTTCTTACAACCAAAAATTTTTTTTCTTCTTCGAAGTTTAAAGTTGAACACTTAAAAAAAGAGAATCTATTTGTGGCACGTGGATATTTCTGCCGAAACCAATAAAGACGAAAAATTCGTGTTGAAAAAACTAAATGTAACTTCTTTTTAGCAATAAAAAAATATTGCTAAAATTGGAAGAAATATATGGCTTTGTCAAAACATATCTTTTCAGATATTTCCGTCTTATGTGCTTCAGTAAATATCAAATAAATAATTTTGGCTTCTCAATTATCTATTCGATGCAATATGGAGAGAAAGATTAGTTGAGTATATTATATTTCAAATCGCGTAGTTTGAAGCATTCCTTTTTTAAATGTTGATTTCACTGTTTTGGATAGTTGAAAGTGCAAACATAAAATTCGGTAAAAAAGTAAACAAATTAATATTAGCATTTTAGTGAAATTATGAAATTAAATGGTTAAACATATGGTTATACGATAAAGAGAGACAATGAAATGATGGGTTAAATAATTACTAATTGTAAGATATAAAAGGACAAACAAGGAAATTTTAATAATAAAATGATGGGATAAAAATAGTTTATGTTAGGATGATGAATGGACTACAGAAGAAAATAGATTTTTATATCTATTTATTTATATCTATATATGTGTATGTATATAAGGATGAAAGCACAGAGAAAATTTCAAAGATTTAAGAATTTAAAATTTATTAAATTTTTTAACTGCACATAAGTTGCAAATACATAGAACCGTGGAAAAAAAACAAAGATATTAAGGAAAGAAATAAAAATAAAAAAGAGACAAAAGATTTCTAAACGAAAAATATTAATTTTTTTATTAGAAATTTAAAAATTAATTAATAAGTCAAAATAATTAAAATTAGAAAATATATGATCCATTCATAAGCTCAAACGATTACATTCACGAAAATAGTGCTTTCTAATATTCTTTCAATATAGCCAAAGCAAAATATATCAATACAATAATGTTAGGAAAGGAGAAAAAACATTCGCTAACAGAAATTGTTCATATCTCAATACAATAGTGTTAGGAGAGGAGAAAAAACATTCGCTAACAGAAATTGTTCTAAGTAGAAAATCGGAAAAATTCAAGAAAAATTCAAAACAAAACACAAATAGGAACATATAAAGCTAAAAGTGAGAGCTGATGTCATGCACTTACGAATATCTAACAAAATGATTTGTAAATATTTTTGTAATTTAGTTGGCAGATTACAAAATATGAAATTAATGCATAAATCGAGGGATATTTTTTTAAAGCGCGTTTTTACTGAAGTTGTTAAGAACCAAATTCATAATTAGATTTAATGGTTAATCATTTTTTTATTGATTAAGATTAATGATAAACGGGAATGACATGTGAAGGCATCAAATTAATATTTCGAAAGTTATCTGAAACCACGCATTTATTTTGCTTAAAGTTACACTTCTTAAGGTGTTTCTATAAAACTTAATTGGTTAAAATTACTGGTAGTTAAAATAAAAGAAACTAATTTATGTACTAAAAAGCAAAGTTGAAAGAGAAAATATACTTATTATATTTTGAAAAGCCTTAGGAAATCGCCAAAATAAACTGACGCCACTGATGCCCTCTAAGGTTTTGTAACTTATATTACTGGTATAGTGATAATATTGCTGATTCAATAAATAGCAAATTTACAAATATAGATATTTAATTTATGTTCTGTAATTGTGGTTCCTGTTGATTGTGGTCAATGGCTATAATGAGTTGTCTGCGAGCAAAAACATAATTTTCGCTGACAAATGATACTGAGCTTCACCGAAAAATTATTTTTATTAGTTGATTATTCAAAGTGTTTTGCAATAAAGTATGGCGAGCAACAATTAATAAAACAAAATGAAAAATTTAAAATTTTTTTCAATAACATGATGCTTACATAGCTTTGCTAATAATTGCATAATATTAATTAGTAATGACTAAAGATTCAATATTTGTTTCAATCTTTATTACCCCATAAGGAGTGTATTCAGCCAATTTTAAAATAAAATTTATAAAATGTATTTCAACACTTGTTATGTACAAAGGATGGAAAAAATATGTTCAAATAATTGTTTCAGATAACACTACTTATTTTTATAATTTTTTTTAAAAATTAAAATAAATATTACTATCCCTTAGGCTAATACTTCTTTTTAACATTCTTAAAAGTACAGAAAATTCTGAAATTAAGGAATGAAAATTTAATAATCCAACATCGTGCAACGTTTCTTTCTTTGCTATCTGACGGTAATAGCATTTTCAAATACGTTTCTTCCAGTTTGTTTGAGTTTTAGTTTTCCACTGTTTATTCAAGAAAGTTTTTCTCCACTTTTTTTTACCTTAAATATTTTGTTATGAACTTATGTTCTACGAGTATTATAAGAAATTAAAGCTCCTTAGACTCAAGCTTAAAGTAATACTTGAAAATGCGATTTATGCTTAGAAATATGTATACGAAAGTAAATTCATAAGGAAGTAAAATATTTTTTGAAAAAAATCAATTAGTTAAACTTAATTAACTTTTTTAGTTGCATTCAATTATTGAATTAAAAAACTTGAAAGGCATAATGGTTAGCATTTTCTTTTACTGTACAAGCCATTTTTATAACGTATTTTTTCAAATTTTTGACATGAAACACACTGGGTATAATAACTGAGAAAACTGGGCCGGGATAGTGGTTGATAGAGTGTTGGGCCCATTTCAAAGAAGTGAGTTCGATCACCACCAGCCGAAAACTCCATGTTAAGTATAGGGTGACTGGTGCACGTTAAATATGTTGGGTCACAAAGTCCACCATGCTCCCATAACAAATCAATACCACTGTAGGTACTGAAATGGAGATTGATCGTTCTCTGGTTCAAGAGAAAATTACGATCTGTGGATGAATAAAGGGATGTATGAATGGGTCCGCACTATAAAAATGCTGTGACGTTTGTTTGATTTGGCTGAAGTCGTATTCCTGGTAATCGATGACGCCACTTGAAAACAAGAAACGCTAGATATGCCCAAAATTTGCTTGGTTTCACTCAGCAGGCTTGCTGGTACAGTAAAGAGGCATTGGAAACTACAATAGAACTGGGAGTATCACTGGGAGATAATCTATATCTTTTTCAATTGCGTGTTATATTTGTAACAGATTTTAAATACTTAGGTATCGCCGATTTCAAATCTGCAATCGGTTTTTCTCTAAGCTAAATTTTTATTAATGAAAAAAAAATTTTTTTTCGCCTGTCTTTTTTTTGGGACGAAATAAACAAGTAGTTTAGAAGTTTTTTGCAGAATCACAAATTCTGCAAAAAACTTCCTGTATAGTTATCAAGAAGTTATCAAGATTAAAGGATTAAAATTGAGTCTGAACCCCGTCTCGGAAATGTCATCATAATTCTCAAGGGACATTTTCCTATTATAAACTGTTTTTTCGTGTACTTCTGAACAGAACTTTATAATAGGGAAGTCTACTTATCCACTTATGACAATATTTAACGACATGAGTTTCAATGCAATTTTAATTCTGATGATGTGTCTTCCCTTCTTATGAAGAATGTTGTAGCATTTATGTGACCCTCTGTGGATATGGATGGATGGATGAATTAATGGATGGATAGATGGATGAACTGACGAACGGATGGATGGATGGATAGATGGATGGATGGATAGTCGCTTAAGGAGTATGTATTATCATAGACGCTTAAGGAGTACGACGATGGATAGACTCAACATACCAAACCCTGGAAGACAATCAGTCGTCATTGAAGAATTTTTCCTTTCCAAGCCCTGACAGTGAGAAAAAAAGTTCTTTGCATTACACAACAAAGTTAAATGGTTTATCATACAATGATTGCAAGTAATATAAGTAAAATGTACATTACCTAAAAAGAAATTTTGTGCAAAACTGAGAATACTCTTCTTATTTCTTCCTTTCATGGTGGTTCTCCGATAGTGCATCCTCTTTTATTTCGTATTTCCACTCATTAGCACTGCAGATTCAAAACCTGAAAGACAATCAGTCTTTATTGAAGAATTTTTACATTCCAAGTCCTGACCGAGAGAAAAAAAATACTTTGCATTACACATCAAAGTTAAATGATTTAGCATACAATGATTGCAAGTAATAAAAATTAAATTTATATTACCTGAAAAGAAACTTTTGCGTAAATCTGAGAACACTGTTCCTATTATTTCCTTAGATGGGGGTTCTCTGAAGGTGCTTCTTTATTTCGCATTCCCTCTCACAAGCTCTGGAGATTCCTATCCTGAAAGACAATCATTCTTCCTTGACGAATTTTTCCATTCTGAGCCCTAACCGAGAGAAAAAAATGCTTTGCATTACACATCAAAGTTAAAAGATTTAAAATAGATAGAATACAAGTAATATAAATAAAATTTATGTTACCTGAAAAGAAATTTTGCGTAAATCTGAGAATGCTCTTCTTATTCCTTCCTTAGATGGTGGTACTCTGATGGTGCATCCTCTTTTAATTCGTATTCCTTCCTTGGATGGTGGTACTCTGATGGCGCATCCTCTTTTATTTCGTATTTCCATTCGCTAGCTCTGCAGATTCAAAACCTGAAAGACAATCAGTCTTCATTGAAGAATTTTTCCATTCCAAGCCCTGACAGTGAGAAAAAAGTTCCTTGCATTACACAACAAAATAAAATGATTTGACATACAATGATTGCAAGTAATATAAATAAAATTTATGTTACCTGAAAAGAAATTTTGTGTAAATCTGAGAATACTCTTCTTATTCCTTCCTTAGATGGTGGTACTCTGATGGTGCATCCCCTTTTATTCCGTATTTCCTTTCGCTAGCTCTGCAGATTCAAAACCTGAAAGACAATCAGTCTTCATTGAAGAATTTTTCCATTCCAAGCCCTGACAGTGAGAAACAAGTTCTTTGCATTAGACAACAAAGTTAAATGATTTAGCATACAATGAGAGCAAGTAATATAAATAAAATTTATGTTACCTGAAAATAAATTTTGCGTAAATCTGAGAATACTCTTCTTATTCCTTCCTGAGATAGTGGTACTCTGATGGTGCATCCTCTTTTATTTCGTTTTCCATTCGCTAGCTCTGCAGATTCAATACCTGAAAGACAATCAGTCGTCATTGAAGAATCTCCTTTCCAAGCCCTGACAGTGAGAAAAAAAGTTCCTTGCATTACATAACAAAGTTAAATGACTTAACATACAATGATTGCAAGTTATAGAAATAAAATGTATATTACATGAAAAGAAATTTTGCGTTAAACTGAGAATACTCTTCTTATCTCTTCCTTTCATGTTGCATCTCCGATGGTGCATCCTCTTTTATTTCGTATTTCCTCTCATTAGCTCTGGAGATTCAAAACCTGAAAGACAATCTGTCTTCCTTGAGGAATTTTTCCATTCTAAGCCCTAACCGAGAGAAAAAAAATGCTCTGCATTACACATCAAAGTTAAAAGATTTAAAATAGATTGAATGCAAGTAATATAAATAAAATTTATGTTACCTGAAAATAAATTTTGCGTAAATCTGAGAATACTCTTCTTATTCCTTCCTTATATGGTGGTTCTCTTAAGTTACATCCTCCTTTATTTCCTATTTCCACTCTCTACCTCTAAAGATTCCAAACCTGAAAGACCTTCCTTGAAGAATTTTTCCATTCTAAGCCCTGCCAGAGAGAAAAAATTGCTTCACATTACACTCCAAAGTTATATTTCTTAATATAGATTTAATGGAAGTTGTATAAATAAAATTTATATTACCTGAAAAGAAATTTTGTGTAAATCAGAGAATACTCTTCTGATTCCTTCTTCACATGATGGAACTCTTACGGTACATCCTCCTTTATATCATATTTCCTCTCACTACTCCAGAAGATCCCATACCTGAAATACAATCTGTCTTCCTTGAAGAATTTTTCCATTCTAAGCCCTGGCAGAGAGAAAAAAATGCCTTGCATTACACACCGAAGTTACATTTCTTAAAAT
>NC_092213.1:14922501-15005361 GCF_043381705.1 Parasteatoda tepidariorum
TCAGTGGCAAGGTCTGTGAAATATTTCCTTTTGTCTTTTCTGGCTGACTTTTTTACTTCTCTATCAATTTGACTATACTGCTGTCTATACCGATTAAATAATCTTTCAGACTTTGTAGTTTCCATCTGTATTTTCTTTTTCCTTCTGCTTTCAATTAGTATTAATGTTTCACCCGTAATCCATTCTTTGCTTTTCTTTCCTTTCTTTTTACCCAACACTTTTTCTGCTACGTCGCAATAAATGTTTTTGATATGTTCCCAAGTCTCTTCAACTTTTTCTTTTACCTCATTTTCTGATTGCTTAGTGTTGCCATGATTTTCTTCTTCCTTTAACAGCTCAAATCTGTTTTTCAACTCGATTGAAAATTCTTGTCTGCACTCTTTGGCTTTTAACTTAGCAATGTCATAGCTTATTCTTTTATGTCCCGTCTTCTTTGGTGATTTTCTTAATTTTAGTTTTAATATTGCAAGAATCAAGTAGTGATCTGATCCAACGTCGGCACCTCTCATCGCTCTTACGTCTCTTAGTGAGCTCCTGAACTTGTTATTAATTGCAATATGATCTATTTGATTCTTTGTTCTTCCGTCTGGTGAGGTCCATGTACATTTATGTATCTCTCTATGCTTGAATCTACTCCCACCTATGTTTAAACTATTTAGTTCGCACAGGGAAACAAACAGTTCTCCATTTTCGTTCCTCTCACCCGGTGATTCGTTTCCCATGGAGGTTTCATCATCACTAATCCGTTTTCCAACCTTAGCATTAAGGTCTCCCATAAGAATTATCATGTCATGTTTTGGAACTCGATTTAAAACACATTGTAGTTGATCATAAAATGTCTCCTTTTCCTCCTCATCAGCATCATTCGTTGGTGCATACACTTGAATAATTGATAGTTTAATATATTTTGAATAAAATCGTGCTCTTAAAATTCTTTCACTGATTGGTTCCCATTCCAAAAGACTCTTCGCTGTTTCTTTATTAATGATTAGCGCCACGCCTCTTTCGTGCTTTTCTTCAGCTCCTGAGTACAAAATGATTTGTTCACTTCCAGTTTTAATCTTGCCAAAACCTGTCCATCTAAGTTCTGATATTCCCAAGATATCCAATTGGTATCTATCCATTTCCATTGATACCTGTCTACTTTTCCCACATTGGTACATAGTTCTTACATTCCAAGCACCAATTCGTAACTTGTGTTTAGGTTTCATCAATGATCTTACTATGGTAGTTAAAAGATAGAACTCTAAGAATGAGACAAGGTTCAACGATGGTAATAAATTCGAATCCCAGTGTGGACAAGGATTCTGCACATGGTACGCACAGGCCTTAGTGCTAACGGAAAATATCTTCAGGGGTAAACCCAATACTTGAAACATGAAACATTCGAATGAACGAAAGAGCATCCATCCATCCATCTGTCCGTCCATCCATCAATCCATCCGTCCGTCCATCCATCCGCCAATACATAGATCCATCCGTTCGTCTGTCCATCAATCAATCCATATATCCATCCGTCCGTCTGCCCTTCCCTCCCTCTCTCTCTCCGACTGTTCGTCCGTTTATCCCATTAATCCATTCCTCCCTCAAACCCTCCGTGCGTCCGCCCATCCATCCCACCCTCCCTCCATCCATCTGTCCGTCCATCCACCCATCCATCCGGTAATCCATCCATATATCCATCCATCCGTCCCTCCCTCAATTCTTCCATCCGTCTGTCCATTCATCAATCAATCAATTCATCCTCCCATTCATCCCTCGGTCCGTCCATCAATCCATCCATCCGTCCCTCCATCCATCCATCCGTCCTCTCATCTATCCATTCCTCCCTCCCTCCCTCTATCCCTCCCTCAATCCACCCATCCGCGCATCCACCAGTTCATCCATCCATCCGTCAGTCCATCCATCCATCCGTCTGTCCCAACATCCGTCCATCCATCTGCCCGTCCATCCATCAATCCATCCATTCATATACATCGCACTGGTCACAGTGCTAACGTAAAATATCTCAGGCGGGAAACCCAATACTTGAAACATGAAACATTCGAACGAGCGAACATCCATCCATCCGTCCATCCATCCTTCCATCCATCAATCCATTCGTCCATTCCTCCGTCTATCCATCCTTCCAATTATCCATCCATCCATATCCATCCATCCATCCATCTATCCATCCGTCCATCCATCCTTCCATCCCTCCCTCTATCCATTCATCCATCCGTTCGTCCATCCATCCGTCCATCCAGTCATTCATCTGTCTATCCATTCATCCATCCAGCCGCCAGTTCGTCCATTCATCCATCCATCCGTTCGTCAGTCCATCCATCTATCCAGTCATCCATCCGTCCATCTATCAATCCATAAAAAACAAACTTTAACATACATTGATTGCAAGTAAAATAAATAAAATGTGTATTACCTGAAGAGAAATTTTGCGTAAATCTGAGAATACTCATCTTATTCCTTTCTTACATAGTGGTTCTCTGATGGTGTATCCTTTTTTATGTCGTATTTCCTCTCGCTAGCTCTTGAGATTCAAAACCTGAAAGAATTTCAGTCGTCACTAAAGAATTTTTCCATTCCAAGCTCTGATCGAGAGAAAAAAGTAATACTTTGCATAACAAATCAAAGTTAAATGATTGCAAGTAATATAAATAAAATTTATATTACCTGAAAAGAAATTTTGTGAAAATATAAGAATACTCGTCTTATTCCTTCCTTACATTGTGGTTCTCTGATGGTGCATCCTCTTTTATTTCTTATTCCCTCTCACTAGCTCTGGAGATTCAAAATCTGAAAGACAATCAGTCTTCATTGAAGAATTTTTCCATACCAAGTCCTGACCGAGAGAAAAAGAAATGCTTTGCATTACACATCAAAGTTAAAAGATTTAAGATAGATTGAATGCAAGTAATATAAATAAAATATATTTCACCTGAAAAGAAATTTTGCGTAAAATTGAGAATACTCTTCTTACTCCTTCGTTACATTTAGGTGTATCCTCTTTTATTATGTATCTCCTCTCACTAGCTCTGGAGATTCTAAACCTGAAAACAATTAGTCTTCATTGAAGAATTTTTCCATTCCTAGCCCTGACAGAGAGCAAAAACATTCCTTGCATTACACAACAAAGTTAAGTGATTTAACATACATGGATTGCAAGTAATATAAATAAAATTTATATTAAATAATAAAAATGAAATATATAAATTTCGTTTATATAAAATTTATATAAATAAAATTTATATTACCTGAAAAGAAATTTTGCCTAAATCTGAGAATACTCTTCCTATTTCTTCCTTTCATGGTGGTTCTCTGATGGTGCATGTTCTTTTATTTCGTATTTTTTCTCACTAGCTCTGGAGATTCAAAACCTGAAAGACAATCAGTTTTCATTGAAGAAGTTTTCTATTCAAAGTCCTTTTCGAGAGAAAAAAAATGCTTCACATTACACATCAAAGTTAAATGATTTAACATACATTGATTGCAAGTAATATAAATAAAATTCATGTTACCTGAAAAGAAATTTTGCGTAAATCTGAGAATACTCTTCTTATTCCTTCCTTAGATGGTGACACTCTGATGGTACATCCTCCTTTTATTTCGTATTTCCTTTCGCTAGCTCTGCAGATTCAAAACCTGAAAGACAATCAGTCTTCATACAAGAATTTTTCCATTCCAAATCCTTACCGAGAGAAAAAAAATGCTTTGCATTACACATCAAAGTTAAATGATTTAACATACATTGATTGCAAATAATATAAATAAAATTTATGTTACCTTAAAAGGAATTTTGCGTAAATCTGAGAATACTCTTCTTATTCCTTTTCATGATGGTTCTCCGATGTTGAATATCCTTTTATTTCGTATATCCACTCATTAGCTCTGCAGATTCAAAACCTGAAAGACAATCAGTCGTCATTGAAGAATTTTTCCTTTCCAAGCCTTTCCAAGCAAGTGAGAAAAAATGTTCTTTGCATTGCACAACAAAGTTAAAGGATTTAACTTACAATAATTGCAAGTAATATAAATGAAATTTATGTTACCTGAAAAGAAATTTTGCGTAAATCTGAGAATACTTTTCTTATTCCTTCCTTAGATGGTGGTACTCTAATGGTGCATCCTCTTTTATTACGTATTTCCTTTCGCTAGCTCTGCAGATTCAAAACCTGAAAGACAATCAGTCTTCATACAAGAATTTTTCCATTCCAAGCCCTGACAGTGAGAAAAAAAGTTCTTTGAATTACACAACAAATTTAAATGATTTAACATACTATGATTGCAAGTAATATAAATAAAATGTATATTACCTGAAAAGAAATTTTGCGCAAAACTGAGAATACTCTTCTTATCTCTTCCTTTCATGGTGGTTCTCCGATGGTGCATCCTGTTTTATTTCGTATTTCCTCTTATTAGCTCAGGAGATTCAAAACCTAAAAGACAATCTGTCTTCCTTAAAGAATTTTTCATTCCATGCCCTGACCAAGAGAAAATGAATTGCTTTGCATTACACATCTAAGTTACAAGATTTAACATAGATTGAATGCAAGTATTAGACATAAAATTTATTTTACCTGAAAATAAATTTTGCGTAAATCTGAGAATACTCTTCTTAGCCCTTCTTTACATGGAGGTGCATCCTATTTTATTTCGTATTTCCTTTCTCTAGTTCTGGAGGTTTAAAACCTGAAAAACAATCTGTCTTCATTGAAGAATTTTTCCTTTCCAAGCCCTGACAGAGAGAAGAAAATGCTTTGCATTACTCATGAAAGTTAAAAGAATCAACATAGATTGAATGCAAGTAATATAAATTTTTTTTATTTTACCTGAAAATAAATTTTGCGTAAATCTGAGAATACTCTACTTATTCCTTCCTTAGATGGTGGTTCTCTGATAGCGCATCCTCTTTTATTTTTTATTTCCTCTCACTAGCTCTGGAGATTCAACTGCAATTCTGCTGCAATCTGAGAAAATTTTTCATTCTTTTACCTTCCATAATTGTTCATTTTCTTATCTTACTGCTTCTTTTATTTCATTTTTCTCTTATTTTCTTCTTAAATTTGAAACATAAATTCTATCTGTTTTAGAATTATTTATCCTTTTCAAACCCTGCTGGAGAGAGAAAAAAACCTACTTGTATTAAACATCATCAAAGTTAATTGATATAATTTTGATTGAATGCTCGCTATACAACTTAGATTTATATTTATATATAATATGCATAAAATTATGAAAGGCATTTGTCCACTCTGAGATGCATGAGTATTCTCAATTTTTCATCTGCTTTTGCATCTTCATTTCTTGCAGGTAGCTCCTTTAATTTCAACAGTTTGTCCATAACACTTTTTAGTCATCTTCAAAACACAACCTTCAGTCAAGAATTACAAACACAAAATGAATTCCTTGAATATTTTTACTTATTGTTAAAATTCTTTTGAAATAATGAGTTGCTTATAGCTAATAACTGTTTCTCTTGACTGTAATTGTTAAACTTTATCTATTAGCTTTATTGAAACAATGACGTACACATTAGAATGAATATTAAAATTTATCTCAATAGTTCATTGTTAGAGAGTGAGTTAATTTAACTTTTAATAAAACGGCAAACATAATGAGGCTTGGTTTTTATAGGTTTGCTATTTACCTTTACGCAATTAGGAGTTTATCAGAGTATTGTTCTAAATACATATTTTTAGAACTTAACTTATTGAAATCTGGGAAACATAATGAAACATAATCTCCATAGATTTGCTATTTACCTCTACACAATTAGTACTTTTTATGAGTATTCTACTAAATATTTTTTTTTAGAATCTAAGTTAACGTATTCATAAATTGTACTAGATAAATTCAACTAGTCTGTTTCCTCCAGTAATCAAACATGTTTGGAATGCACATATGGTTCATGGGATGCCGAGGCCATTTTATGGAACATCTTGAGCACTTTTTCTTGGCCAACTAAGAAGTTTAAATTTAAGATTTTGTTCCAATTTGTTCATAACATGGGAGAATTAGTTGTACATCACTACCACTTTTATATTTGAGGAACACATTTTTTAAATGAATATTTATCAGTCTTGTGTATCAAACAAACCGCAATAATAGCACAAAGTAACCGTAACAGATGATGAAGACCATTAAACCGCCAAATTGAGACAGAAAATTTCATACCATTTAATTTTAATATTAGGTTCTTCAAGTTTAACAGCAAAAAGTTCAATCCATTAATAAAATGCTCGCTCATTTGAACAAAAAAGAAAATTCTCAAATTTCTTGCATGGCTACAAATACCTAAAGAATTATTGCGTTTTCTTCCTATTTTGAAGATTGAAAAGGAAGTGAAATGAGACAGTATAATGAAAAATGTGATGGTGTTATATTTTTGATCATTGCTTGAACAACACAGAATGTCCAAATCAAAATGGTTCGGAAGTCCAAGTCGAATGTAAATATCAGCCAGTTTTGATTAAGTCGATTACAAATTAAGTAAATTAAAGTAATATAAGCATTAATGGAAAGTACCAACGCAAAATGAAGGGGTAAAAGAGTGCATGTGTGCTGTATAACAACGATTCTTGTTGTAAGTACAAAACTGGTGTTTAGGTAAAAAAAAATTGCTCAGGAATAACGGGTCAAATGTGCAAAGAAAAGAATTTAAAATTTAAAAACAGTAAACTTAAAGGAGAGAATTATTCAACCTATTTTTGAAAATAGTCAAATAGAAATTGAAAAATAATTTATGTTAGGGATCATAAAACCAGTAGAAAGTGCAACTGCTGGTCCTAATGCAGACTGGTACTAATGAAGATAATACTTTGAAAAACAATAGTGAAGTCTAAATTGTCGATAATTTCATCAAATTTCTAAATAATGTGTTAGAGCTAAATAGCTACTGCAACTGCTGTCACTAATACAGTCTGGTACTAATGAAGGTACTAATGATGGTACTTTGAAAAACATTAGTGAAGTCTAAATTGTCGATAATTTCATCAAATTTCTAAATAATGTGATAGTACTTATAGTTACTGCAACTGCTGGCACTAATGAAGACTGGTTCTAATGAAGAATCCTTTGAGAAACAATAGTGAAGTCTAAATTATCGACAATTTTATCAATTTTCTAGCTAATATGCTTGTGTCAAAATATTAATCCCGGTTATTGACCCATCACAATTTTCGACTTTGCAATCAGATAATCGCATATTAAACTGAAAATGATGTATTTGAAAGGGTGAGTCTTAAATATGCTGATTTATTAATTCAGAAAATATAATTATAATTATCTAAATGAAAGTAATATAAAATGCCAGAACAGGGAATAAGGCATATTTTTCGCCAAATATTAATAGAATCAACAAATCAAGGCTATTGCAAGTCTAAATAATATATTGCCTTATATTTGTTTATCTGCTTTTGGCAACAGTTGTTGTTGTAATTTTGAAAATATCAATAGAAGTGTCTTTTTCTTTTTCGACGAAGTTCGTCTTATATTATAATCTTTATTAAAGTTTCTCTTTTTCACAAAATGATCTGTTCATTCGCAGTTATAATTTAATTTCAACACTAAATATTTAATCGTTTTAAATAGACATGCGATTTCATTTTTTGGCGATCAAAATATGAGTTTTTTTGTCTTCCTTAAAATATGACTGTTGTTGTATATAAAGTTAGTAAAAGTGATCCAGATTTCAAGCACATTCCTGTGTTTGTGTTTCACTTTGGCTGGGAAACTAATCGTATGATTCGTGAGAAGTTTGCTTGAAATTATAAGATATTTCTATTCAAAATAATCTATCAGAAATATAATTTTAAATAAATGATACTTACTTTTATTATTTAATATTAAATTGATAAAAAAATTTTGAGCAATATTTTTGCCTCGAGTTAAATTTTACCAGTTCCTTATATTCTGAAGTAAGATTTTACCGATGTCCGGAAAAAAAAATTTAAGTTATGGAATATATATTTTCAGTTGCGTATTTTTAGTTCTCAAGTAGTGGTCAAGTTGCGGAATATATATTTTTAGAACTTAACTTTTAGAAAAACGGTAAAAATAATGAAACATGATTTCCATCGATTTACTATTTACCTCTACACAATTAGTACTTTATAAGTATTCTACTAAATATTTATTTTTAGAACTTACCGTTTAATTATAATCGCAGAATTAAAATAAAGCAGATAACACTTTCTTAAACAACTTTTTAATCTTAAACAGAAATAGTTGTCCCTAATTATAGTGAAACTTATTAACTAAAATTTTAATTTTAATGCAAGTAAATTAGTAAATAGTAATGCCGAATTTTAATACTAGTAAATTAAGCAAAAAAGAAAAAATCATTTTACTTCTATATGATTGCTACTTCGTACGTTTAGGTTATGCTTATTGCTTTTTTTAACATATATTAATTATAAATATTAAAATCTATTGTATTCCGGAAAACACCAAACAAATGCATAGGTAGTTAAATTTTAAGAATGGTTATATGTATTGTAAAGAAAGATCATTATTTATTTTTGAACATCATTACGCCATTGGCTGATTTTATTTTGTTTTTCTTGCACATTTTATGAAATAAATATTTAATGAAACTTTTTAACTTACAATTTTAAGTCACCCTTCTCATTTTCATCTTCAGTCAACAACTTCTTTCATTTATATTAGTCAGTCTTTACCAATTTTTTTTCTACTTCAAAAAATAACCTTCTCTTACACGAAATTCAAACGCAAATTGAACTCAATAATGATTTTTACTTATTGTTCAAATTGGCTTACAACAATGAATACTTTTATAGGAAATATTATTTGTTTCTTTCAACTGCAATTGTTTAACTACATGTATTAGCTTTGTTGAAGCACTGGTGTACACAAAAAAAAAACTCCCAAGTCAATAGTCATTGTTGGAGAGTCATATTACTTAATTTTAAAGAAACAAAATACGTAATGAAAAATAATTTCCATTGATTTGCTATTAAATTTACACTATTAGCACTTTATACCAGGGGGTTCTACTAAATATATATTCTTAGATTCTTAGTAAAAATATAACTACACCTTTTTAACTACATCTATTAGCTCTGCTGAAAGAATTGTGTACCCAAAAATATAATTAAAAATACCTTAATATCCATTGCTAGAGAGTAACTTTTTAAATTTTAGAAAATATAAAGAATCAGGATTCGCATTACTTTTCGTTTTAATTCTAGACAATTAGTATTTTTTAAAATTTTTCACAAAATCCTCCATAAATATATATTTTTAAAATCTATGTAAAAATTTATACAATTTACGGATTCCGTATTAATAGAGAAAATGTTCTATAAAATTTGAAATAAGGCAATCGTTTTACTTCATCCTATGAATGTTAATTTGAGTCATTGTTTTGTTTTACTTTAGGTATGATTTTTTAAAATAAATATTTATTCTATAACATGTATTTTTCTCAGTAATAAAAAAAATGGACAAGTGAGTCATTGGATTGGCCAAGATCAAACTAAAGGATAACAGGGCCCACATATGCTATCAGAATCGGAGAATTCAAAATATTTTAATTAGTTTCTACTTGCCAATTTTTTTTTCAAAACATGCAAATAATTTTTTTCAATAAATTCTAATAAATACAGCCACTGCAACTTATAAGTTAAAGTTCTAGTATGAAAAGGATGCTAAAACATTTAAAATTTCCAAAAGTCTTATGTTTATATTTGCCTTTAACCAGTCTCAATTTCCTCCAGCCATCAAACATAGTTACATTGCATGTATAGCAGTTGATTGAATAGCGATAGCAGTTTGAGGAACATATTTTACTTGTCAGCTTATGAGGAAGTATAAGATTTACATCTGTCGAAGTTATTTTATCCATAACACAACATATTTTTGTCACATGATTATTATTTTTCTTTTCATGGAACACATTTTTCTCACTGAATTTTATCAGTCTTACATCTCAGGAGTCTTAATCTACACTCCAAAGTAACCGACCAGAGATGCAATTTTAGAGCCGTGACAAAACCATCATAAACCATAACAGATGATTAAAGTTGTACATTCTTAGACAAAATAGAAACTGAAAATAATTTCAAATAATTTGTATTTGTTATTAGCTTCTTCAATTTCAACAAACTAATTCCGAAACTCTTGAAATGCAAAATTTTCTCCCACTAGAGCAAAAGATGAAAAACTCTCTTTCCCAGATGGTTTCAAATAACTAAAGAAATTCTTATTCGTTCGTAATCATGCATTTTATACATATTGTGAGATGGTACTGAAGTTAGATATTATAATGAAAAAGTGATGATTAAATAATAATGATGGTTTGATTTTAATACTGGACTATTTATAACTCTGTCAGATATTTTAAAACGCTAAATTTGAAAGGAAAAAAACTGAAATGTATAAAACAGAAACTAGTCTTGCACCAAATACTGAAACAGTTACGGATTTATTTAAAGTTGTTGTTTTTGATATTGTTGTCTTAATTCTATTCTGAAAGAAAAGGGTGCTAGCATTGATTTGTTTTGTAAGGATAAACTAACTTCAAACATGTTTACTGGTGAGATGCCTTTGTTAAATCGCCATCTAAAATATGTCCAAATGGTTACCTCTTTTCGGAAGTTGAAACCGAATGTAAATATGAGCAGATTTTGATTATATCAATTGCTAATTAAGTAAATAAAAATAAATGTCTGACAGGAAAGTACAGTAACGCTTGAATGAAAAGTGCCAAATGGAAGTCAAGTGGAATAAAAGCAAATGGTGCTTGCTGTAAAAAAAAACGTTTTCTCGGTTTGAATACAAAACTGGTGAATTAAGGAAAAAAATGGCACGGAAATAACAAATGAATTATGAAAAGAAAAAAATGTTTGAATTTAAAAATTAGTAAAAGAAATATTCGATCTAGATTAAAAAATTGGGAAATGACTTTTAAAAAGTAATATAGTTAAGCATAAAATCCAAAGCATCTTGTACTAATGGGACTAAGGAATAATCACTTGAAAAAACATTAGTGAAATCAAAATAGTCGAAGCCAAAAAACTGCGGATTTTGAATGAAATCGATTGAAGAAAGTATTTAGGAAAGTAGTTCCAAATAAAAAGAGTTTGGAAAGATTATAAGATCAGGACAAACATTTAAACGTGTTAACTCTACAAATTAATAGAAGGAAACTAATACTATTGTTTTTCTACGCAAGGAATCTAAAGAAAAGTACAGAGACTCGCCAAATAGCCCGATAATCTCAAAAGTACATAAACAAAAATGTTTTAAGACTGGAATTAATTTTAAGTTGATAGGCTTTGAAATAGTGTGTTAATAAGAAATAAATCAAATTTTGAATATTCCATTTAAGTAAAATAGTGTTTTTCCATCCTCAAAATAAAAGTTTTTCCATCATTTCTCTACGTATTATTTTTGTCTCACTATCATCAATTGCTACCATTGACATTTATTTATAAACTTGTTGCAATCGCATAGTCTCGCGTGTTAAAGTGTGTGATATGACAGCTTCTATATGAATTGAAAAAGAAGAAATTTGGTTTTTGAATTTTATGTTATAGTTAGAGGAAAGCCTGTTCTGTTTTGAAGATGTTATAAATAGATTACTTTAAAATGTTAGCAAAGGTAACTATTTATTT
Organism: Parasteatoda tepidariorum; assembly: GCF_043381705.1. Classification (NCBI taxonomy): domain Eukaryota; kingdom Metazoa; phylum Arthropoda; class Arachnida; order Araneae; family Theridiidae; genus Parasteatoda; species Parasteatoda tepidariorum. The sequence continues at coordinate 14,934,135 of NC_092213.1, forward strand.
TAATTAAAAATATAAAAGTAGAAACTAAAAATATAACAACCTAACAGGTTTTATGAAGTATTAATACTACTCTACGTACTGTTCAATTTTATATTTTATCTTAATTAAATGCTTTGTGTTTAAAAACAAGTATTTTATTAATATTAAAACCATCACATTAAGCATAATTTACTAAGTATGAGTTAAAAGTCACACAAATATGAAGTTTAACTTTGGAGAACATTGCAACTTTATCATAAATAACAACAGCAAATAATTGCAGCTTGATTAAAGAGCAGAATAAATTAAGCATTTAGTAGCTAACTCTTAATTATTCAAAATACTATTAGTTATACATTAATCTTTGGTGTAAACTTGTTTAGTTTTTTCTTGAATAAGCAAAACTTTTCAATATCGTTTTCCAAAAAAAAGGACGCATTTTACGATGGCATAATAAATTAAAATATAAAAAAATTATGTGATACTATCTTGCTATTAAATTTACAAAATTGAAAAGTCTAACAGGTGTGTAAAGCATGTAATATAAAAAATTATTATTGTTACGTAAATAGCATTATTAGAATACCGAGCAATAGCTCTCATATGATAATATATAATCTCATAATATATAATTTATAAAATAGCATCAATGTTAGTAATATCCGATAATGAATTTCGCATTTGACCTGGGTAATAATACCATTTAATTGAAAATTATTTGATGGAGTTTGAGGAACTCATATTACTCATACTTCATTAAATTGTTTGAAATAAAAATGATGGAATTAAAACTACTAAAATTAGTAACTCACAGTTTTTCTTCAAGATTCACCATTTTAGCGTCTTATGATTTCCTCTTCAAGCAACAACGAGATAAAGAATGGCTTAAATTGGAGATTTAGCCATTATTTAAACTAATTTAAAACAATGAATACCTATATAACAAATATTAAATTAGTTTTTTTATTAAGTTTTAAAACAACTATTGTTGCTTTTTAACTGTTGCTGTCTGGAAAGTTAACGCAACAAATAATTTCCTTATTTTTAGAAACATTTAATGTGACACTTATATCAGACTTCAGCACATTTCTTGCTAAATAAATAAATTGGAAAAAAATCAAGAACTGGAATAGCTTAGAATTTTTTTGATAACTTCCAATGCAAGTGCAATATGTAAAAAAATGAGAAAGCACATGTAATACTGAAAAATATTACATTAAAAAACTTTTGAATGGTCCCGAAATTCATAAATGAAATTAGAAAAAGATGTATTTTAGTACCTAAACTGAATTGTGACTTTATAAATCATTAATGCAAACAATTTTTGAAACTTTAAGAAAAAGGAAATTGAAATTCAAATGTTGTTTTATGTAGCATACATTTTGAAGCTTATCATAAATGCATTCTAAGCACTTTTAAGTTTGAAGACAATTAATGCAAACATATCTGCTACACTGCTTAACAATTGTTAAGAGACGCCTGATTTATGCAGATAGCGTTTACGACAGCAGACCAATATCAGTAGGAGCAGAATTTATGTTTATGGATGACAATATGCAGCCACACAAGAGCGCTAAGGTATCGGACGCACTAGAAGAGTAAGATATTGTTCGTATGCAATGGCCTGCGTACTCCCCGGATTTAAATCCTATAGAGCACGCCTGAGATGCTCTTAACAAACGTTTTTCACAAAGAACACACCCTCCCCGAACCAGGCAGGAACTGAAAACAGTCTTAAAAAAAGTGGAACAATATCCTCCAAGGACTCCTCGGTAGTTTTGAAGGCAGCATGAATAACAGGTGCAAAACGTGCCTTAATGTCTATGGTAATCACGCATCTTACTGAGGTACTCATATCTATTTCATTACGTCAGAAAAATCCATTTTTTGCGGCTGTTTGGAAATTGTTCAAAAATAATTTTTTCCAATTTTTCATATTTTTCGATTGTGCTATATCTATATCATTTTGCTTAACAATAATTGTCTTTATTACTAATAATAATTCTCTACTAAATATGTACTTAGTTTTATTTCTTCCATCATTGTATTTTATTAGTAACTTAAAATATCGTCTGTAATTATAATTATTAGTTAGCATATTTAAGGTCAGCTCCCCCGAACCATCAAGATTTGATCCTAGAATGTGGAGATCCGATCATTGGATCAAAAGTCATTTGGGGTGGCTCTTTTTTGGTGCCTTGTGCAATTGCTCAGAAATACATTTATATGTGTTGCCAGAAAAATGTGAATTATAATATGCTTTATCGAGACAATAACAAAATGCACTTTAAACAGTGTATGACAGCAAAATCTGACAAAAGTAAGTCACTAGAAAATATTTTTTTTCCTGCTTTCGTTTGAAAAAAAAAACTTTTAAAAAATTCAACAATTGAATTAATGATTAGATTTTATTAGTAGTTAACAAATTAATGATTAGATAAGCATTTAGATTTCTAGTTTTTGCAGTTAAGACTACATATTAGATCATTTATATATTCTTCAAATTGGTAAAATTTATTTCAAAACTTAGCCACTAAAATTGTTTCTTAAAGATATAGAATTTAATTAGATTTAATTTTGTTTTTCACAAAGTTATTTGTATTAATGGTGATTAAGAATGTTATAAATTGAAAGGATGTAATTTATAATTTTAAACATGATTATTTTGGCATTTATGTACTACTATTTCGTTTGATTCTGTTGCTAAGAAATAGTTATAATAATAATTTTTTTTCACAACGCCCACCTGGAGAATGACCTCTTGTTATGCAGGCATATGAAGGGCAGATTTGTTGGTCACTTCTTCAGGGGCACCACATTAGGTGGGCCAGCAACGTTGCTTCCACAGTAAGGACAGATAGTACAGAGACGGAAGAAACATCCATGCCTTGTCCGGGATTTGAACCCAGAACCATTCTGATGCAAGGGCAGTTTCCTAACCCCTACACAGGCTGATCGTCTTTAAAATGATAACATGCTAGTGGATATTTTTCATGGACCATATATTGGCGACTGCTTTTCCAGTTGTCGCCAGCAAGAAAATTGGACCCTATAATGGTTAAGTGCCGCGATTTAATGCAGGAATGGAATATATGTTTAATTAATATAATCAAAATTATCGATATTTAGTAATATACAGCAAAGTTTTTCCGATTTTAACTAACTTATATTATTTTTACTTTGCTCAATACTTTCGTTAAATAAACTTTATCAACACTCATAACAATATTATATTTAATGATTATCATTATGTTGGTGATCTATGATCATAATATTTTCGCTTTCAATATGCATCGTTATCAGGAAATATGGTGTTTTCGCCAAATTTATTTATTGGTTATCAGTGACTTTCTGACGAGAATCTGGAATTGTTTCATATTAGACCCTATAAACGATAAGTATCTATTTTTTTTCTAATAGTTGCAAGTTAACCTTAACAAAATTTATTAAGGGGACAACTTGGTGCATGCACATTATATTATATACTTAACAGCTGTTAAGGGTGATTTTTTCTCTTTTAGATACTCATGGTTACTAATTATAAAAGCAAAATGGAGATAAAAAAAACTATAAATAAACACTGATGAATAATCATACAGCTCTACAGCGAGGATACATTTTTATGATAATTGTTATAAAAACTGCAATAAATAATGATTCCAGTGGTGTAATATGTGAAAGCATGTGAAAAAGTACTCTACCAGAATTTATCACCAGAATTTAAAACATTAAATTTATAGGTAGACGTTTTATCCTTAGTTTTTAATTATATTATAAACATAGTTGATACTATCTTTGTAAAAACAGTAATTGTGTTATAATTATTGCATCGACATTATTTGATATTTTTTGAAGAAAATAAATATACTAAATGCATAATATGAGGTAGTTTAAATTTCTCCGTTATGCTATAAAAAAAACTTATTTATGATTTGCATTAAGCATAAAGGGTTTTACTGCGACTATGAAGTATTCTATTTGGATATTAAACTATTCTTACTTACAGTTTTTAATTAGCTTTAACTACTTCATATTCCCTACAGCTACAGCACCTTCATCACTTGCGCTGCAAAATTTTTAGCTTTTGTAAATCAAATACTACCGACATCCACAAAATCTGAAGAAAAAATGAACTTTAAAATGAATTTTAACTATTGTTGAAATAAAATTTTAGTAATTGTTGAAATGAATTTTAGTTACTGTTGAAATGCATTTAAACAATGCACACTGTTACGGAAATTTGATTTTATAACTCATTATTTAATTACTTGCTTTACAAATATTATTGTTTGATAAAACAATGGCATATACAAAAGGACTAATAATCTGTACTTAAATCTGCTTTGGTTAAATTCTTTAATGTTGGTTTGGACATTTGGAGGAAAGTTTGCCAACTTCGGCGTTGAATAAGTCATTGGAATCAGAATTACACGCCCTTAGGGTTCTGAAAAATAGGGTTTGCAGTTTAAACAATAAATAAGGCGAAATTTGATAAAAGGAGCATTTATTGTGACAAAAAATTAAATACATCTTCGTTAAGCTGTCATTTATAAAAATGTATTAGGGATCAAAATTTAATAGGCGTCACAAATTAATATTTAAAGGTGGAAGAGACAGAATAAAAACACTTTCAAAACCTAACTATTCACAACTAACGAAGGTTAACGTGCTTCATGAAATTTGAAAGTGCTTCTCAGAATCATCTTTCAGCTTCCATATTTTCTTCCATCATCAAACGCGTTTTTATGATTTTTTCTCACCTTTCTTAGTAGTTATTCATCAGATTTCGAAAGCGGTGTTTTTTACTATCTCATTTCAATGTTGATTTGTGGTTTGATGTTTTTTTTTTGCTTAAGAGAAGACTAAAAATATGTATTAAGTGCTGCCGTTGTGAAACACCCTGTATTGGCGCAAATATTCCTTGCTGGAACAATTTATTCCATGTTATTATTTTTAACGTAAAGAACAATTTAATGAATAATAAATCACAGTAAATATTAAAGTATACTAATTAAATATATGTTATGATTAATAATAAAAAATAATGTATAATAAATAATAAAAATAGTAATAATATATATATTAAGGCTGATCATTACAAAGTTGATTGTTTAGGCGTACATGCTTTTTTGCTAAAACACGTTGATTCACGTTTATAGATTTTTAAGGTTAAAAATAACTTTATGTAGAATAAATCACAATAAATTTTTAAATGCAATAAATATTTATTTACTATAAATAATAATGTATAATGAATGCTGAATAATAATGTATTGCAAATGGTAATATATGATGAATAACATTGTATGATAATTAATAAGGTATTATAAATATTAATAATAAGTTGTAACAGTAAATATTAAGGCTACTTATGAAGTAGCTTGTTAGGCTTAAATATTTTTCGTTTAAATATTTGGTTAGATGTTTATACTCATGAAGTCACGAGGAGGTCAAACGTAAGGTCGAACCAAGAGTCTAATTTTTAATTAATGACAATGCAGGAAATATTAATTTTCATTATTCTTTACAGCAATAATGATTTTAATGCTTCTGAAAATTAAAAATTTATTTTACACTTGCAGCTGTCACTGACAAACATGGACTTGACTAAAACTAATGTTCTAAATTTCAATCTAAACAAACATATTTTAAAAGAATGGTTTGATAGTAAAAAAAAAATATTTGTTACTTTTAGTTTTACATTTTGGGTCCTTTCTGTTTTCGGTGCATTGAGCAAAGTGAAGTTTTATTCGTTTAGTCCATCTGTTTCGTTGTATGTTTTTCAGATTCTCCATACATTTATTTACTTTTTTCATTATATTAATTTTACTTCTCCTGTCAGCTGTTTCTGACAGTGCGTTTACAGACCCATAAAACAGATTCATTAAGCAAACAGACTCATTTATTATCAAAACAGTATGCGTAAAATGAAATGTTGGAGTGTTTTTGTTGTAAAGCATTATCTAATTTTTTTCCTCTTTTTTATAAAAAAACTGCATCAATGATTTTTATTAAATTTATTTGATTACTCATCTTTAAATTTATTTTGCTGACAATCCGTTAGAAAAATACACTTAATTAACGCTAAGTTGAAAAATATATTTGATTCCCTGAATTAAAAATTACATTTAACTTAAGCCTGTGTGTATGCTGTGTTGAAAAATATATTGAACAGTCTGTAAGAAAATGCTATTAATTTATGCTGTTTTCAAAAATCTGCTTAAATTTGTGTTTGAAAATGCACTTAAATATTTTGCGTTTAAAAATATACTTTTATAAGTGTCATTTTCTCATAACATGTAATTTTCAAGATTATTAAAAAAAAAAAACTTCATTCATGCTTTTCAATGATTGCTTTTTATTTGCATTACCACAAAGAGCAATTATATACTATCAGCAAATTGTTTCATTTTTAAAATTATCCATTTTAAATTTTACGAACGCAGATGAATGAAAACATAAGACAGGGGAATAGCGTATAGAAAGGAAATAGACATATTCAAGCAAACTTCTAAGACTAAATCTATTTTTTAAGATTAACTTTATATTTTAAACAAGATATGAGCAAATTGTACATTTATTCAATATACATTTCCCAAAACTACTGCCAAACTGTGTTAATAATTTTACTTTTCTAATACATATAATGTAATATTCAGACTTAATTTTTTCTAACTTTTTCCTTTCATTTTCTCGCTTCCTATGGAGAATATCCAATTTACTTTTTTTTTTATCACTTACTGCTTTATTGGATGGCATTATATAATCCCTATTGAGGAAAATTTATATTTATGTAATCAGAAATTCTTTTTAAATAGCGTCACTATCAAATAGATCAAAACAATTTAAATTGGATAAATCTTTTTTGAAGCAATAATTGTTTCATAAATTTTTGTTATTTCTAAATGGAATCAGTTTGAAAAATATTTAAGCATAGTAAGGATTAGATTTGAAGGCATGCCAAAATAGCTTAGTCTACAAAACTTTTTAAAATAAAAATTAACCCTTGTTTCCATTCAAGAAAAAATATTTTTTAAAAATAATTATAACTGAACACACAAATACCGAGATACTAACAGAGTAAAATTTGTAAGTTGCATTATTAAGTTAATTCTGGAAGTATTAATTAAATAGATATTTCATTATTCAATTTTTTCTCCATACATTGGTATTTTATTTTGCTTCAATACCTAAATCAGCTTCAATGTAGTGGATTTTTAAAAATTGTCTTTTGGAAACTGAAGAAATGCTTATCCTTTCTAATACATTATTCCTAATCTAAATTGTTCTTAGTAAACTATTCATAATTTAATATTAATAATAATATATTAATAATATTAATTATTAATAATTATTAATAATATTAATAATTATTAATAATCTTACTAAATTATTATTATATATTCTATATTATATTATAGTTATAATCAAATTAAAATTATAAGGAATTCTAAACATAATTAAGTATTATTTTAAAATTTTTATGTAATTCAAATATTAGTTAACAAAATAACTGTTAGCTAATAAATTGTAATTTCTGCCAATCCCCTGTCTTTGTTGTCATTCTCCTGTCCTCAATACTGACAAGAGAATGACAAAAACCTGAATAATTTTATTTAGCACAATGGCATTACAGAGCGGCTGCATTCTTTCTTTTGAGTATTAATTAAAAATTGTATTTCTAAGATTACTTAATGAATATTTAAGTTTCACTGAAAAAATCAATAAGTACATAAAAGACAGGGTGATGACAGGTAATTAAAATACTCAACTTGATTAAACCATGTTTCGTTCCACCACTTCAAAAGTAATGCAAAATATTACCTAGGATGCCAGTTTCTAAAGTGTAAAATATAAAATAATGACTCTGTTGCCAGATTTAAAAATTGCATTATTTTCTTCTCGGCAAGGGAAATACTGAGGGACTAAATTTATCCTTGTTAGAAAAAAAAATTAAATTGTGTTTTGTTATGATTTTTAAGATGTATTTAGGTCTAGAACTTTGTTAGCAATTATAATAAAGACGTAAAAAAACTTTATTTTCAAGTTGCCTAAATTTTTTTTTGTTCGTAAGTAGAGGCAGAGACACAAGGGAATGACATTTTGAAAGAAAACAAATTACTTAAAAATACTTTTTGTTAAGGAAAACAATTCATTGTGCTATTCAACTATTTAGAAAAATTAATTGAAATTTTTTTTTTATCTTTATTTTTGTTTCTTAATAGTTTTTTACATCTATAATTTTTTTAAAGAAAATTTTTTCATCTTCAGTTTTTGTTTCTTTAGACCTTTTTAATTTCTTCAATAATTTAAAAAGGACTAAAAAGTACATGTTTAGAGAAAATGACCCGCAAGCTGCATGAATTAGCGTAGTTTTTGAAAATGAAAATGTGTTTAAATAGACAATTCAGTGTTTTAAAATATGGTTATATTTATATAAGCTGCGTGAATTAACGCAGCTTTTGAAAATACATTAAACTAAAGCTGTGTTTGAAAATACACAAATACACATAATTAATTCTGTGTAGGAAAATACTCATATACTTACATAAGCTGTATGAATTATGCTGCTTTTGAAAATATATTTTGCCAAACCTGAGTTGTAAAATTCACTTAATTCTGTGCTGGAATACATACTTATAATAGTTATATAAGATACGTGAATTAAAGCAGCTTTTGAAAAATATTTAACTAAAGCTGTGTTTGAAAATACACTCAATTAATTATGTGTTAGAAAATATACTAAGCTAAGTGAATTAACGCAACTTTTTATAGTATATTTAAGGAAAGTTGCGTTTGAAAATACACTTAATTAATTTTGTGTTGAAAATTTGTTCATACTTATACAAACTGTTTGAACTAATGCATCCTTTGAAAATACTTTTAACTAAGGCTATGTTTAATAATACACTTAATTCTGTGTTGGTGACTATGCTTTTACTTATATAAGCTGTGTGAATTAACGCAACTTTTGAAAATATATTTAACTAAAGTTGTGATTGAAAATGCAGCTACTCAGTGATGTGGTGGTACTTAATTTATGCTGTGTTGGAAAATATACTCAACACTCTGTTGAAATATATACTTTATTACAGCTGTCGTGGTTATCAAAGTTAAAACGCAGTAGGAAATTTTAGGAAGTTAACATTTAGTTGGAAATATTATTATTAAAGTTGTTCTTTATTAAAGTTTTACTGTAAAATATACTGAAATTTCATTCTGTTGGAATATCTGCTTAGAATTGTGTTGGGAAATACTGAATTATTGCTGTATTCGAAAATGCACCTGAAAAAGCTGTTTTGGGAACTATGCTTTGTAAGCGCTGTGTTGGAAAACAGTTTGAAATGCGTATTTTTGAGAAAATACTTAATTAGAGGTGTGTTTTAAAATATAGTTAACTAATGGTTGTTTTTAAAAATGGGTATAATAAACGCTGAAAATGTTTTCAACAATTAAATTTGCCCCCGAAAATAATTCGATACTTCGATCATGAAAATGGTGGATATTTTTAAATTGATCAACTGATTTCCTTAAAAGTTATAAAACTACGTGGTTGTAAATGAAACTTTTAAATCAAATATCTTCCCTTAAATGGGTTTTTTAATAAGGCCTAGGTCAGGCTCCAGAATATGTGAGTGGTTTAATTTAATATTCTGTTCAAGTACCACGTAACAAAATTGAATGCACATGTTCTTTATTATAAACAGATTTATGCCCTTTTAAAATGCACAAAACCCTATCTTTCAATTTTTTTATGGAATGGAATTTTAAACTACACCTCTCACATCTTCAGACGCTTGGTATCGGCCCAATATTTCATAAAAATTTGAATATTAGATCGAAGGTTATTCAGGGTGCGGCTTCACACATTTTTCTCACTGCACTTCATATATATTAATTAATTAATATACTGGGTAATTTTAAAATCATAGGACAAACTTAGAAACAAAGTTAGGCACATTAAGAGCTGCATCTGAACCCTTAACTGAAAATGTCATCGTTAGCCGCTAGAGGTGCTTCTTTATTATGAACTGTTTCTACGTGTGCTTTTTGAGTGGTACACTTAATCATATTACTTTCATGTTTATTTTATGTTTTGTAATAATTATTGTCGAAAATCGCAATTAAATGTTACAGTATTAGATTTTTAATGGTAATTTATTTATTTGGCGATTCATTTGACAACCTCGCCAAACCTTAGAATCTATCTATATTATATAAAACGCTAATACGTACGTATGTATCAATAAAACCGATGATATTTCTTTTCTCGCGTTGGCAACAGGTGTCAGTTTTAATAAATAGGCTTCGGCGCGCAAGAGCACGTAGTGAGCATCATATGGCTAATCTATATTATATAAAACGCTAATACGTTTTAATTGATAGTTTTCGGCGCGCAAGAGCACGTAGTGAGCATCATATGTCTAATCGGGTGAATTCTCACCGAATTATCAAAAAAATTCTCACAAAATTATCTTCATCGAAGCCGATGCTTTACATCCGGCGTTCAGTACTATTTCATATCGTTTTACAAAGTAGTTTCATATTGTACTAGGGGGCGAAGCCTCCTAGTTACTTTAAATAGATGATTTCGGGGTCTATTTATTTGAAGGCAAATTTCAACAATAATTATTATAAAACTTAAAAATAAGATGAAGTTAAGATACTTTTGGTAAATAAAAGTACCTGCACCGATGCCTTGTGTGTGAAAGGTAGCGCTTCGCACTTTCGCGTTTCAGGTCCGGGGTTCTATCCTCGAGTCGGGCAAGATTGACTTTTTATCTCTTTAGTAAGGTGATAACATGAGTGTGAAGCATGCTTGGAGGTTAAACAAACACTGGTGGATCCATATTCGGTTAACCACCCAGCAGGAACATCTGCTCTTAAGTCAAGAGAAACTGGATTGGCAGACTAGGCCTCGGCCCTCCATGGACTGTCGCGGCCCTGAGTTTAGTTTTAAAAGTACCTGTAAGGCTCAAAGGCACACATAGGACAGTTTATAATAGGGAAGCTCCCCCAACGGTGTATGATGGCATTTCGACTCAGGGCTTCCTATTTAATTCTTATGCAGTGCCGTCTCACCTTCCCATCAAGTTTTTCACATGATTTTTAATCACCCTGTATTTTTTTTTCAGGTTGTTTGAATTAGAATATTTTTTTGGGGGATTTTAATGTAAAAAAATTCCAACTTAATCAAGCACAAATTAAGCTTCGAAAACTTAAGACATCTATATTTTGAAGAAAGTATACGCGCAGTCAATTTTATTTAAATTAAAAAAACGAAATAAAGTATTTTCTAATTGTAAACCTCATGATCAATAGCTTGACGGAAATTTTTTTATTTATTATTTTTTCTAAACAATAAAATAACTACGTTTTCTAACACAATCAACATTTAAATGGTGTTCTTATACTTTTTAAAGCCTTGATAAGCATATTTAAATACTTTGGAAGACCTAAAAATAAAAGTTTTTATTCCAGAAACCATTATTTTTATTTATTATTATTATTATTTGACTTTTCGATCATTAAATTAAGATACAAATAATCCAACACTTGCTTAGATTCGTAATTTAATTCTGTTAAACATATTTTAGGATATTTCTTAATCATATAATGTTAATTCGATTTTCAAATGATTTCAAAAAAGTATTCAATTGAAAAAAAGAACGGAGCAAAGGGAGATAATATTTGATTAATAATTGGGAACATATTTATTTTTGAAACATATCTCACTTTTTGAGTTTTTGTTTTTCATTTTAGATTCACAGATTCTCAACTTTTAAAATTAATATATTATTTTTGATAACTTAATTTTATTGTTTGTTTTTTATGTAATACCAGATTCTATTTAGTTTTTCTACTAAAAACTTTTTTTTCTCACACTTATCACATTTTTCTTGAGCGTTAAATTGAATTTCAGATTTTCCCGCATGTAGTTGAAATAAAGTAAATAAGCAAAATAAGATCTTTGTAGCGCTTTAATTATCTTATTAAATTCTGTTCTATGTTTTCAACTTGTCTTTTTTGTTTGAGGGTTTTCTTTCTTTTTATTGCTATACAATCAAATGGAAAAATTTTTTGCATGTTTCCTTTCAGAAAATCTTGTATTTGAAATTATTTCTGTACTTTTAGAAGGTGTACTTAATTTCATTACATCTTTTCCGTTCAATGATTTGGAAACAATGAAAAATTATAGAATATGTTTTATGACAACATTCTGAGAGTCTCTTTTTTCTTTTTTTTTGTATTTTAGTTGCTAAAATCTTGAAAGATGAGCTTATTTAAAGCTCATCAATAAAGACAGAAAATGAGATTTTTATTTACAAATATGTAGACTAAAAGAAAGTGAACTCATAAATTCGATAAAATATTTCTTTAAAAAATTATTAAATAATCTTAGTTAATATTTACAATTATTTTAAATTATTTTATAAAAAATACGATAAATTTTATTTTATAGTACTTTTGGGTATTTTTTTAAAAATTTTACTTATTAGAAGCATGAAGGAAAGTGAACTCATAAATTTGATAAAATGTTTCCTTTAAAAAAATCAATTAAATAATCTTTGTTAACCTCTTCTAGCCATTCTTAATTATTTAATATAAGTATAATAAAATTAAATTTGTAGTACTTTTTAATTTTTGTAGCACTTTTTACTTACAAATCGGCACGGTATTACTTACAATGTAGCTTGGAGGAAGGCGAACTCATGAATTCGATGAAAATATTTCTTTTAAAAAATTTATTAAATAATATTTCTTAACTTTTCCTAACTATTTTAAATTATTTTATAAAAATATAAATTGTAATTTTTGGCTTTTTTTAGAATTTTGACTTGCAAATATTAGAAGAAAATGCGCTCATAAATTCGATAAAATATTTTATTTAAAATAAATAAATCAAACAATCTTTGTGAACTTTTTCGAGCTCTTTTCAATTATAGAAATATAATAAATGTTAATTTTTAGCACTTTTCAATATTCAGAACTTTTACGTACAAATTGGCTCAGTACTACTTACAATGTAGCTTGGAAGAAACCGAACTCATAAACTCAATAAAATACTTCTTTTAACAAATTAATTAAATAATACTTCTTAACTTTTCCTAACTATTTTGAATTATTTTATAGAAATATAAATTTGAATGCTTATCTATTTTTAGAATTTTTACTTGCAAATATGTAGCTTGGAAGAAAGAGAACTCATACATTCGATAGAATATTTCTTTAAAAAAAATCTTAGTTACCTTTTTCCAGCAATCTTCAATTATTTTATAGAAATGTAATAAATTTTAATTTTTAAACTTTTTTGAATATTTTAAGATACTGTTATGGTATATTTCTTCACATTTTGGTCATGAAATTAAATTCCTTGACTTTAAATAATAAGATATTTATGCGCCATAAAATTGTCCAAAAGATAACTCCAATTCAATGTCTTACCTATCCTATAATTTTTCATTGCAATTAAAAAAAATCCAAACCCCGGGGATTGAATATAAATTTATTTTTCCATAGACATTCACGCTTTAAAGGCAAGCAAACAGAAAAAAATATTTTTCTTTAAGTGATAAAATTTTCCATTATATTAGTAGACGCTAGGTCTCAGGTTTCAGAATGATAAGAAAAATGGTAAAATGATGGTAATGAGAATGGTAAAAGAGTATGGTGAAATGATAAGAAATGAAGGTTTAATTTAAAATTTACCTTTTAATTACTATTTATGTGTCTTAATGGTTGCGTGCAATTCGCCAACTGAGTTACTTTTTCACATACAAAGAAATGGTGATGGGTTTTGGTCTATGTGCGTTTCACTATGGAACTGTAATTGGAAAATATAAAGTGTACAGAAAGAATTGAACGGCTGAATATCTCGATAAATATCCATCGGATGAAGAATCTAAAATATCTGTATAAAGTATTTTCAAAAGGTGCATGTAATGATATGTAAAGGGCATGAACTGGGGTTCGATCCCTAGTGGCGTCTTGAAACCTACTCAGCTTCAGATCGATGGATACCAGTTTGTCTGAAAAGTTAAGGTGGTCAGTTTGCAATACTGACTACATGGCCACAATCAAGCCGTTGTTCTCGAAATTGTAGAGTCTTAACCCACATGACCTCCTGACCCACAGCGGGCTGTTACAGGAATGCTTTTACATGTAATGACTGATCGTGACTTGATTTCTAGGGGTGGAGGCAACTAGCAGTGGTTCTAAAATTATGCTCGAAAACTCACTGCCTTACCTTTAGAGTTTTGTATTCTCAGAATCAGAAATTCTTTGCAGACATTTTCGAATACGAGTTATTTTTTAAAAAATTGGAGAGGCAAAGCGGTGAGTTTTAGAATGTCTTCTTAGACACTTTAGCAGTTTTTTGTTTGGTCAGTTTATTATAAATGATAGTGATTAAACAGTTGATAAAACTACATTAATTTTACAACTTAAATTTTAACTTTTACGAATTTAAGATAAGTAATCGGAGGGAAATGAATTCCATATATTTTCCATGCACATAATATGTGCATGGAAAATAGATAGTCAGGGGATGACAAATTTAATAAAATTTAAAAATAACAGTTAGGCCTAATTATTTTCTGAAATCAATCACATACAATTATATTCATACAAGAAAGCAACATATAATTATCCACTTTCTCGATGAAGTTGTATTTTATTTTACTCTAAAAAACGACGTGAGGGAATGACAAATGTAAAAAATTTTACCTGGTTTGATTCATTCAAATTATTTCCACAGCAAAGCTTCTTTAAGTTGAAGATGGAAACATACTGCAATTTTGCTCTATGATGCCAGTTGTTAACTTCTGAAGTTCTATAGTCATTTTATTTTCACTAAGAAGATTGCAGGTGATAAGAACATTGTTGTGAGGGAATGACGCGAAACACTGGGGACAAAGTTTAAAATAGTGCTGTGTTAATATTTTTATCAGAAATTAAATTTAAAATTGATTTTCTGAATTCTATATTTCAGTATTCTGAAATAAAAAACACGAATTTGTAAATTTTTTTATTTTTATTTCAGAAACAATTTTTTCTTTTTTAAAATCAACAGTGGGGACAAGTGAGGGAATGACATATTGGTATGTTTTAGTTACCTAAAGTAAATAAAAAATAAAAATTGATAATTTTATTTTTATTCTTTTGTTAGCTTGCATTCTGAAGGACACTTTCCCTGATTTCGTAAGTTGTAAAACAAACTTAAAATATACTGGGGACTGTTTATACTGTTTTTGTGAGAAGGTAATGCCTATTCAATGTTTTAATAGGAGCATATTTAAAGTTATTATCTCGGTAAGTGAAATTATATTAATGTACTTGTGCGCTGTGCACCTTAACTTATACTAATGTGAGAACTTTACCAATACATATATTTGTTCATGAAAAAATAAATGCTGAAGATTTTATTTTATCACCGCCATTTAAAAGCTGATCTGATTTCAAATTTACGACTATCACTGCTCAATTTCTGTAGCCGTATAATTATGATCCCTATTCAGGAGACAAGGGAGCTCCTGGATCAAGTGTTGGAAGCAATTTGCCATTGTGGAGGACTTGATGGAACTAACCCACATTTGCGTTGCATGGAGAGGGAAACCACGAAAACCTTCTATGGTTAATCTGATGACAAGCTGATTCTAACCCATGATTCATCTACCACTGAGAATATTTTATGTCAGTACTGTGGTCAATGCGAGCCAAGTCCGTAATTCGTATCGACCAGCCATCACTGGGATTGGAACCCGGGACACCTCATTTGGAGGCGAATGCCATACCCCTGACCTACTCCATTCAT
The DNA here is from genome assembly GCF_043381705.1 of Parasteatoda tepidariorum. NCBI lineage: Eukaryota > Metazoa > Arthropoda > Arachnida > Araneae > Theridiidae > Parasteatoda > Parasteatoda tepidariorum. The sequence continues at coordinate 14,949,928 of NC_092213.1, forward strand.
TAATGAAGATTGTTGAAAAAATTTACTATACATTATACACAGTAAAAAATTTTGTGTGAATTGTCTCAAAAATTTCACCTCATTATACGTGTTGATTGATGTACAGTAAAATTTCAAGATAATAACTTGCATAATTTCTAATAAAAAAAAGAACATGGATATGAAAAATCACATTTTGGGATTATTATTAAATGAAATTTATGATAGGCGTCTAATGCTTGTAATATAATATCGTTAAGCAAATTATGAGGAAAAAAATGCATGAAATATGAAAAATTCCATTTTGAAAAAGCGATAATTGAACATAATGTAATGCTTGAGAAAATTTTGTAATGTAATGCTTGATGCATAATGTAATGCTTGAGACATTTTGAGAAAATTCTAGTTGAATGTAAGTAAGATAATGCAAATTATCGTTTGTTTATATTTATTTCAAAACCAAAATTCAAGCAACTTATAATTCGAGTAAACTTAAAAGCAATGCATTGTTGAGAGACAATTATTCAATGAGGAAATTTAAAATATCAAGTGTATTTCGAAATTGATATTTTCTTAAAATTTTTGGGTGCTGATTCCTAAATCTTTCTTTAACGATAGAAAAAATCTCATTGCATGTTGAAAAAACAGAACCATAAAATCAAGTGTAGAGATGGAACACGGTTGAAGAAATAGAAACTTGCCACCATAAATCTCAAAATTCTCGTAGGGTAGTTTCTTTCCGATTTAAATGTTGGGTAGAATCCATGTTGTTTTCCAAAAGTTTTAACTTGAAGAACCGTATTGATGTTTTATTTTATGTGTAAAATATCGATAAAGATAAATCTAAGAGATGCATTGGGGTGTTTGAGGTTTTGACTGTTAGAAAGAACAGCAAAGTAGTCACTCTAAGATTTGAATACATTTTTATGGTCTTTTTTCAATCAGTAAAAGCTATTAAAATGTACGCAAATAGTAAGGAAAGTCGATTAGGTTTCACGATTTGTTATAGTTTTCACCCCACATTTACGCAAAAAGAAATTTGAATAGAAAATAACATTTTGCTTATAAAAAAATGGGAATTTATTGATATGGGCTGGCCTCCGTGGTTTTGCAGGCATGCAGGTACTTTTTTGACGAAATTTCTCATTAAAATTTTGCCTAAATTTGGTTAAACTTCGAAAGTTCAAGAATCAACTTCTTTTAAGGCTTAGAAGGTAATAGACTTGTATGACAAGATTTTCAGCTTTAAAAAAAAATGATCATACGACACTAAGTTGCATGATTGGGATGACTAATTCTTGCGACTAAAACGGTTAATTACCCAACCAGTCACGAGGAAATGACTCATTAATGTTTATAATAATACTTAATAGCAAAACCACGCTTTCGTTTCATGCAGAACTCCTTTTCAAATAACTCCCGCTGTATGTATTATTTCATTTTTCATTCCTTTATTTATTTATTATTATTATTTTGCTAGCAATATTTTTCTGCTTATTGGCCCAAAATTCAACTATTTCGTGAATTTTGGAGAAACCTTTAGATAATTTTTCTCGTAAATTCTAGTAAATTTTAGATAATTTTTCTCGTAAATTTTCTTAATAAAGGATATTTTTTCTCGTAATATTCTTGCTTTTTTTCCAGTTAAGTAATAAACTTAATTTTTAAAGTCATATAATATTCAATAATGTTCCATGATGGTTCAGTGGCTAAATGCACTGAGCTGGTTCGGTGGTTAAAAACATTTAATGGTGGCTAGAAACCACCACTAAGCAGCGCCTCATCGATAAGTACTCAAACCATCAGTATTGATGGAAACTCTGTGTTACTCTTGGTCAAATACGAGTTGTTACAAGAATGTTCTACTATTAATTTTTAATAATAAATGCAAAAATTTGGTGATTTTGACTTTTTTGAAATATCAATTTATATCAATCAGCTAAAAAAAGGCAGATTTTACTTATTCCGTTGTAGTTTCTCCTTACAGAACATCTTTCCTTTCGTCCGAACTCAACCGTTTAAGGATTGGAGATGAAACAAGCAAACTCTAAATATGGTTTTAAAAAGCTTAATTTCATAAACTGAATTCGAATATTTACTCTATTCGAAGGCATCCTTAGAACTATGTAAAATATTAGGCCGTCACCCGATAGGAATTCGAGAAATTTCGTGTGTGGTAATTTAGATTTTCGATTGATTTTTTTATGCAAAATACCAATGTTGTACCTCTATTGTTGGACATGTAGAAATAGTATTACTAGATATATTTTTTCAGAAATTTACCTTTATTATGGTTTACACTGATGTAATCCTACTTTCAAAAACCTTTTTGAAACAAAGATATTGACAGATGTCTAAAATTGAAGAAATGTAAGAGACCTTTACTACTTTTAATAAATAATTCCAAGAAACTGAAGTGGTAGAATATCACTAGATTATAAACTTCATTAGCTTTAAAAATATGCAAATTGGAAAAAAACAGAAACAGTCTACATGTTTCAAGAGGTCAAAAAAACCAGCACCCATTTTCAAGACTTGCTTGACGTGAATGAGTAGAAACGAAAGGGATTTGAAATGGAAAACGCAAAGTTTCAAACGAAAAGTGGAAAAATAAAGGTGAGAAACAGAACAAGAAAATCCACAGAGGCCGAGAGGGGCAAATAAACATTAAAATTCATTCCTGTTTTGTTTTTCATATTTTTTCCTCCGTCGGCTACAGTGGTTTTTCTAGTTTTGCGCTTTACGTTTATTTCTCTATCTTTCGTTGGCAATTACACGCTTTATAATTCAAATCATTGTTGTTTCTTCTCTTTGATGCCTGGCAAGTCTAGAAAATATGCGTTTGTTTTTGAGAGCTTGAAACATGTCGATTATTATTTCCAATTTCTATATTTTTGAAGCGAATGATGTTTTTAATCATAATGTTATATCTTACCACTTCAGTTCCTTGGAATTATTTAATTAAGGTAGTAATAGTATCATACATTTCTCCAATTTATATCTTTGTATCTGAAAGGGTTTTATGAAGAAGGTTTCATACGTTTAAGAAACAATAAGATAAATTTCTAAAAAAAATATCTAAACTCAGACAATATTAACTAATTAATCTAAATTGAACAACACCCTAATTTTATTATTTCACATTTTTGAGAAAAAATCCATAAAATTTCCAAAAATTATCAATATATTTTCTCCCAATCTTTTAATGTGATGCCTTAATTTTGGAAACAATAATACTGCAAAGGATCGTCTTTTACTAAACTAAACAACAGACGATTGTCAAAACCGAAAATAAAAATAAATCAGAAGAAAAAAAGACATTAAGATTTAGAATGGTTTCTCCAGACACTTTTCAAGACTTATTAATTATTAAAGTGAATTAGTTATTAAATTTTAAATTGTTAGTTTTATTGTTTCAGATAGTTCACTTTCGAGATTTTTCGCTAGAAAAAACTCTGAAGTTTTTTTTACAGTTACATAAACAAATGTTCATTCAAGCTATCTGAAACATTCAGTTTACAAAGTTTCCAATAAAATTAACTTTTGACTCAGCTGTCTTAAAAATTTGCTAATTAACTTTTTAATATATTCATTTTGTTAAAGAGCATTTAATAGCTGTCAGTGTATGACAGTGAAACAACAGTCTCAAGAGCAAATAATTTGCTCTTTACTAGTTTATAATTTTTATTACCATCACTTGAGAGCGTAGGTGCAAATTAAGTGCCATAACTCTTCTTAATGCACCTTTCTTTAGAAATTTTATTCGAATTTAGAAAAGTTAGAATTTGTTACATTTTGTGCCAACTTATATTAGTTAATAATGTAAAAAGAAGTTCAATAGCCCTTTAAATGAATTATTTTTATTAATATCATTTACAAAAAATTTAAATAATTTTATTTAAATAAGTAGTTATTTATAGAATTAATAATTTCTTAATTAGTAGAATGACGTAAAAGTTTTTATGGAATATAAATAAAATTCTATTTGATTATGCCGACCGGCCTGTGTAGGGGGCAGGGAAATGTCCATGCATCAGAAAGGTTCTGAGTTCGAATCCCGGATGAGGCATGGATGTTCTTTCCTTCTCTGTACTATCTGTCCTCACAGTGGGAGCGACGTTGGCCCACCTAATATGGTGCCCCTGGCCCACATTAGGTGGGCCACAAAAGATAGGCCCACAAAATTGCCTTGTATATGCCTGAATTGATGGATGTTAACATAGGTGGGCATTGGAAAAAAAAAATTGATTATCAATAGATAGAAGTACAAAATACTATCACATGTTGATAGCAAATATTCATCACAAGTTTGCTTTTATGTAAACAAAATTTATGATTAATAGGAGTAGTAAAATGCCACATTTATTTTAGAGGGAATCGATAGAGCATATATCAGTAATGTCTAAAACTGACCTATTTCGATATGACTTTTCTAAGAAACTACTTCTGATATCGCTTTGGAAATTTTTTGAGCAAATTTGAGATTATGTAAATTGTGAGTTGTAATAATGCTTTAGCGTTAACATTAATACTTTTTGAGTTATGAACGAACTCTTTTAAAAATTAAAAAATTCTCACAGTTCATAATTTTAAATAAAAATTGTGCCCAAGATATGTATTAACATTTATCTCACAGTTTAAGCATGTATAATTAAATATGGTGTGAAAAAAAGAATGAAACAATATTTTGTTTAGATGCTGAGAAAAGGTACATCGAAAAATATCAGATTTATCATTATTGGTATATGCTCTACTGACGTAGTAACTACTGACGTTAAGTTGTAATTTTAATTGAGTTGTCGGGAAATTAATTTCGTCTTTTTTCCTCATGAAAATGAAAGACCTTTTTCTTATAGTAAATAAATAATTTATACTGTCCATTTTAGTCCAATACTTTTTGCCATCTTTCTGCCAGTAGCATAAGCAACACGAGTTGTTATTTAGCAGTTAGGATCGTTTAATGCCTTTAATGTAACTTCATCAAGCCTAAACTAGCGTCCTCTTTATGCATATTAATCGAAATTGTTTGGCTATGCCGTTTTTTATTTTGTTCAATTTTTTTCAGGCAATATTTTTTCTTGCGCGAGCAGCATTTTTAATTTTTTGATAGCAATACCGACAAGGCTACTTTTCCATATTTGAAAGGGCTCAAACTGTTGCGTAGAAACAATCAAACTTTTTAAGAAGTAGACATTCTTATATCAGCTTTCGAAATTTATAATGATAATAATTATACGACTTGAGTGTGAAGTTTGCTATGAAAATATACAATGAAGTTCTCTGTTAAGAAAAGAAACGAAATTACTTTGTGAACATCCCAAACCTTAAACTGTTCCTTTAATATTAATTCAATATAGACACTTTACAGGTTTCTGAAATTTCTACTAGATGACAGCTAAATTTAAAGAAAATACTTATGCCCTGTGAGAATATCATAGAGTTTTTTTTATTTCTTATTTTTTAAATTATTTTTTTATGAAAGACACTTTCCAGATCATTATATTGAGATGCTTGAGTGGACAAAACGGTATAGTTTATAGCAATTAACTGTATAGATGTTTAAAAATATTTTTACCGATTTCATAAAAACAAACTTTATGGAGTGGATTTATAGATTTATTATTAAAAGTCAAACTCATTTTAAGTAGACATTTTTACATTAAACTGCTTAGTATTAATTCAAGATAGGTGCGTTGTAAATGTATTCACAATCTTTGCTAGATGGCAGTGCAAGTAAATTGCTTATGCTTTACAAGCAAATTCGCGAAATATTTACCTAAAGACATTTTCCTGATAATTGTATTGCAAACAGTCGCTTGGGCGTGGAAAAAGTTTTAGTTCACTGAAAATAGCTGTAAAGATACAACTAAAACTTTGAAAAGGAAAAAAAATGATATAAAAACCGCGAAAAATGGTTAACTACATAGTTTCTTAACTGTATATTTTGCTTGAGTTAAATCACTAATGTCTTACTTTAAATATATTGATAAAAGTTATCTTTCAGTAAATACCTCACTGTAAAATTGCATTTTCTTTTAAGCTCAATTCACTAGGGTATTTCTTTTCTTTATGCTACAACTTTAGTTTTAAAACATGACAAATGGTACTAATAATTTCAATTTTTGCAAAACAAAGCCGGCTCTAAAATAAAAGGGGGGGGGGCAAAAGTAAGTAGGTAAAATCTTTATCATTAAATGCAAGAAAACGTGTCTTGCATATTATTTAAACTTGAACACAAGATTATCGCATCATTTCCATTTTTCATTTAATTCTTATGAATTTCACTTCAGATTATTCAGGTTCAGAAAGCTGCTGTTGTTTCCATTGTTAATTGCCAATGCCAGCAAGCCTGCTTGAGAAACTAAACGAGTTCACGGCCGATTTTTTTGAGTGGCACCATCTATGTCCAAGAATACGATTTCTGTAATACACACGTCAGGGCCCAATTTACAAGGTGGACCCATTCATTCATCCGCAGATCGTAATTTCATTCCTAAACCAGAGAACTATCAATCTATAATTCAGTACCTGCAAAGGTATTAATTTGTTATGAGAACTTGGAGGACTTTGTGACCAGCTGATTTAACGTGCACCAACACCATTTACTACACGGGGGTGTCTTCGGCCGGAGGATTTGCACTTATATTCTCACGAACTCTTGTACAACGTCCTACCACTCAGAAATTTATAAAAATTCATTATCAAAGTAAAACAAAACGTGACATCCAATCTTGGCCATAAGCAAATATCGTTTCTCGGGACACTGTCTTATAACAGCCATGGTAAGTACACCATTTAATTTTCGTTTCGGTCAGACGATGTGAACAGCGCATGAATTGATATTCATTTCACTGAACATCCACAAGAAACCCAGCGTCACGACATTAAAGCACCACTTGTTCAGTCGAATGCCAGGATTGAACTTATAACCTTCAGCTCTTCCCCAATGGCGTGATTGATGTCTTAACCGACTGTACTGACAGAATGTTCAAATAAAACATTTTGTTGTGAGCTGTGGGCAAAGCTCAAAAACCGTGTTTAGGAAAATTGATGAAGCTCAAAATGCGTGTTGAAGAAAATGGATATAGCTTAATACGTGTTTAAGAAAATGGACGAAGATCAAAATGCGTGTCTGCACACAGATCAAATTTGCACTGATCAAAATGCAATGGACACAGATCAATTTATTTCGAAATTTTGTTTTTTCAAAGTTCTCTTCTAAAAAGATTTTTTTTTTTTTAACAAAAATATCGGATCCAAATAAATTCATAATAATGTTGTCCACTTTCCTAAATAACTTAACACTTCTTCTTTAAAAAAAATTAGTTCAAAAGATATTTAAATTATTAGTTTCTTTTTACACATTTGTCATGGGTCTTTCAAGTTTATAGTGGNAGCCTAAACTAGCGTCCTCTTTATGCATATTAATCGAAATTGTTTGGCTATGCCGTTTTTTATTTTGTTCAATTTTTTTCAGGCAATATTTTTTCTTGCGCGAGCAGCATTTTTAATTTTTTGATAGCAATACCGACAAGGCTACTTTTCCATATTTGAAAGGGCTCAAACTGTTGCGTAGAAACAATCAAACTTTTTAAGAAGTAGACATTCTTATATCAGCTTTCGAAATTTATAATGATAATAATTATACGACTTGAGTGTGAAGTTTGCTATGAAAATATACAATGAAGTTCTCTGTTAAGAAAAGAAACGAAATTACTTTGTGAACATCCCAAACCTTAAACTGTTCCTTTAATATTAATTCAATATAGACACTTTACAGGTTTCTGAAATTTCTACTAGATGACAGCTAAATTTAAAGAAAATACTTATGCCCTGTGAGAATATCATAGAGTTTTTTTATTTCTTATTTTTTTAATTATTTTTTTATGAAGGACACTTTCCAGATCATTATATTGAGATGCTTGAGTGGACAAAACGGTATAGTTTATAGCAATTAACTGTATAGATGTTTAAAAATATTTTTACCGATTTCATATAAACAAACTTTATGGAGTGGATTTACAGATTTATTATTAAAAGTCAAACTCATTTTAAGTAGACATTTTTACATTATACTGCTTAGTATTAATTCAAGATAGGTGCGTTGTAAATGTATTCACAATCTTTGCTAGATGGCAGTGCAAGTAAATTGCTTATGCTTTACAAGCAAATTCGCGAAATATTTACCTAAAGACATTTTCCTGATAATTGTATTGCAAACAGTCGCTTGGGCGTGGAAAAAGTTTTAGTTCACTGAAAATAGCTGTAAAGATACAACTAAAACTTTGAAAAGGAAAAAAAATGATATAAAAACCGCGAAAAATGGTTAACTACATAGTTTCTTAACTGTATATTTTGCTTGAGTTAAATCACTAATGCCTTACTTTAAATATATTGATAAAAGTTATCTTTCAGTAAATACCTCACTGCAAAATTGCATTTTCTTTTAAGCTCAATTCACTAGGGTATTTCTTTTCTTTATGCTACAACTTTAGTTTTAAAATATGACAACATGGTACTAATAATTTCAATTTTTGCAAAACAAAGCCGGCTCTAAAATAAAAGGGGGGGGGGGCAAAAGTAAGTAGGTAAAATCTTTATCATTAAATGCAGGAAAATGTACCTTGCATATTATTTAAACTTGAACTCAAGATTATCGTCATTTCCATTTTTCATTTAATTCTTATGAATTACATTTCAGATTATTCAGGTTCAGAAAGCTGTTGTTGTTTCCATTACTAATTGCCAATGCCAGCAAGCCTGCTTGAGAAACTAAATGAGTTTAAGGCCGATTTTTTTAGTGGCTCCATCTATGTCCAAGAATACGATTTCAGTAACACACACGTCAGGGCCCAATTTACAAGGTGGACCCATTCATTCATCCGCAGATCGTAATTTTAGTCCTGAACCAGAGAACTATCAATCTATAATTCAGTACCTTCAAAGGTATTGATTTGTTATGGGAACTTGGAGGACTATGTGACCGGCAGATTTAACGCTCATCAGCACCATTTACTACACGAGGGTGTCTTCGACCGGAGGATTTGAACTTATATTCTCACGAACACTTGTACAACGTCCTACCACTCTGAAATTAATAAAAATTCATTAATAAAGTAAAACATAACGTGGCATCCAATCCAATCAAATCTCGTTACTCAAGACACTGCCATGGTAAGTACATCATGTAATTTTGGTTTCCGTCAGCCGATGTCAATAGCGCATGAATTGTTATTCATTTCACTGAACTTTCACTTGAAAACCAGCTAGCACGACGTTAAAACACCACTTGTTCAGTCGAATGCCGGGATTGAACTTATAACCTTCAGCTCTTTACCAATGGTGTGAGCGATGCCTTAACCGACTGTACTATTAGAACGTTCAAATAAAACATTTTGTTGTGAGCTGTGGGCAAAGCTCAAATAACGTGTTTAAGAAAACGGACGAAGATCGAAATGCGTGATTAAAAAATGGATACCTATCAAATTTTTTGGAAATTCCGTTTTTTCAAAGTTCTCTTCTAAAAAGATTTTTTTTAAATAAAAATACTGGATCTAAATAAATTCATAATAATGTTGTCCATTTTCCTAAATAACTTAGCACGCCTTCTTCTTGTTTTTTTTTTTTAAAAAAAAATTAGTCTTTTAAAAGATATTCAAATTATTATTTTTTTTTTTTTACAATTTTGTGATGGGTCTAGCAAGTTTATAATAGTGTTAGAAATTGACGTCTTCAGAATTTAGAGTTCTTGAAACCGTTAAATCGTTCAGAGTTCAAAATATAAACATATGCCTGAGAAGTTGCAACTGTAATATACCCAGCCACCTCAATCCACAATCCAGGACTTAATGTAATGATTATGCTTAGTGATTAAAAATATAAAGAAAAATAAGTAAGAAGTTCCTCATTTTCTTAAACTGCGGTTCAGCATAGAAAAACCAAATTTTTCGCTGTGTCCATTTTCTTACTAATTCCACTTTTTGCTAAATCAATTTTCATAAACCAAATTTCGAACTGTGCCCATTTTTTTAAACACGAATATTGAGTTGTGTCCATTCTCTTAAACACACATTTTTTGGCTGTGTCCATTTTTTGAACAAGATTTTCAAGCTATATTCAGAATAAAACGTTTACTGATGATCTATTTATTTTACAGTAAAAGTTTTGTAATCATTTTCATAATTTGACTTTTGTATTATTTAACAATATTTTACACATAAAAATAACAATACTATATTCTTGGTTTCGATTAGTTTCAGTTTTATATGTTAAACCTAGAAAACAATTTAGAACACATTATTCATTAAGCATTTCTGACACGTACTTACTTAAATTTATGGTACCATAGATTTAAATGATGGCTTTAAACTTTCCCGCTTACCAGAAAAATGTTTATCATTAAAAGTTTTAAGTATTTTAAGTGTTTTTTAATGATTCAGATTAGGTTCCTACCAAAGTTTTAATAGCATAATTAATTTTACTGGATTAATTTAATGTGCTTAATTAATGATGTTGAAAAAACCTTTTGCAACTTTTTCAGGAAGATCATTGGGTATAATTTTTTAAATTCATATTTGTGTAGCATAAATATATTTTTTAGAAAAAGATATTTTGCTAGATTTTTTTTTTGAATAAACACTATAATTTTGTAAAGAATCCAAGAACAATTTTAAAAAATAGTAATTTTAAATTTTTCATTATTTAATTTTTCATTATTTAAATTTTATAATGTAAAGTATTCGTTCATACTTATATATCATTCAATACAGCTGAATGAAACAAATTAAAATTAATAATTATTAGACAGCGGATAATATGCAAATGCATACGTGCATAGGCAATTGCATATTTTAGCACTTTTTGCCATTTGTGCATATAAATGCATAAAAAGGTATATTTGCTTTTATAAATGCATATTTTCAGCATTTTATGGCTTTTCTCTCCTAAAACCATATCACTATTCTTTTTATGTTAACATAAGGAACGCTTTAAATTTTGTTTTGTCGTCCTTTATCACCTGAAAGGGTCAGCTGGATTGATGTTTTGCTGGGGGTGACTGCAATCACGTGAAAAAGTTGTAGAAATGAGGTGTGTGTCGGGAAGGAGGGTACAAAGGGCCCACCCAAACAGACATTCGTCATAGAAGCCTCAGAAAGGGATGGTCAGATATTCTATGTAGGGATGTCTTTTTCTGGAATAAATAATTGTCAATCTGTGTGGGGAAAATAAGACTTCTGTGGTAGGTTGAAAATGACCTCACTTTCCTGTGATTGATTAGTTAAAAGGCGGAGTGAATACATTTTCGGAGAGAGCTGCTATTCTAACATATTTCGATATTCCATCCGATAGATAGTTTCAACATCCATCAGTTGAATACGTAGTTAGTGAAGCTTCGAACGTGATTTTTGACTGCTGAATTTTATAATATGCCAAAAATTAAGTCGACTAAATCAAATTTAATGAAAACATGGATTTCGGACTATGGGAAGGACTTTACGACCGATGGTCATGGACCGATGGTGTGATTTGTCAAAAACACATTTCCTGTGAAAAAAATTACCAAATCGATCAACATATAAAGACTAATGCTCACTCCGCGAAGAAAAAGCAGAATACAAAAGGATTTATTCAAAGTTTATTACCTATTCCTGTTCAAGCAGCTAAAAAGGAAAGTGGTTTTTCTAGTGATTTATGCAAAGCCTTAGTAAGCAGCAATATTCCTTTAAAAAAGTTAAATAATCCAAACTTAAGACAGTTTTTAAAAAAAATATTGTACCAATCAGATCATTCCCGATGAATCGACTTTAAGAAAGAACTACCTTCAACCGATATATAACGAAGTACTGAATGATATTCGACGAGATATTGGAGATGGCCCTATATGGATTGAAGTCGATGAGACGACAGATAAGTGCGGTCGTTTTATTGCTCATTTTATTTGTGGAAAAATGGATAATATTCCTATTCGACCACATCTTTTAGCAAGCAAAGCCCTTGAAAAAGTCAATCATTCAACCATAGCAAGGTTTGTCAATGATTCTATCAGATTATTATGACCTGATAGAGATGGTACTGAAAATGTTTTGATTTTTGTCAGTGATGCCGCTCCGTATATGGTCGAATCTGCAGCAGCACTGGAAATTTTTTATCCCAGAATTCTTCATCTTACATGTTTGGCTCATGCTGTTCACAGACTGGCTGAGACTGTTCGAGAAGTATTCTCCTCTGTGAATGATTTAATTTCTAGTATCAAGAAAGTTTTTCTCAAGGCACCTGTGCGCATAAAATTGTATAAAGAAATGTATCCTGATTTGCCCTTACCTTCACAGCCAGTGAGAACTAGGTGGGGTACATGGATTGAAGCTGCACACTTTTACGCTAATAATTTTGATTCAATAAAGTCAGTTGTAGATGCAATTGACAGTTCCTGTGCTTCTTCAGTTTATGTCACAAAAGAATTACTACAGGATATCTCTTTCCAGAAGGACTAAGCCATAATTGACACTCACTTTTCTTTCTTAAGTGGAGCAACAACAAAGCTCGAAACACGAGGTCGTCCCCTGGCTGAGGCCATATCCAAAATTGAAAAAATTCAACAGTGCATCAATGCTCTTCCAGACTCAGTTGGGAAGAAAGTAAAAGAAAAATGGTGTTTCGTTCAAAACAAAAATTCGGGTTTTGCAGCAGTGAAGAAGATAAATGATTTTCTTAATGGAAACGGAACTGAACTTCCAGAGAAAGTAAAACCAATGAGTACGAAATTGTACAAGTTTTGTCCAATAACATCGGTTGACGTGGAGAGGTCATTTTCTGCTTTCAAAATGATCTTTGATGACCGACGACATCAATTCACCCTTGAAAATTTGGAAAAACACTTAGTTGTGTATTGCAACAAAAATTATTCAGTTTAATAAAATCTTTCCGGAAAATGCGATGATTTTTCTTCTCTCATTTATCATACTTCAGTTTTAGGCTTTTTCTTCAGAAATGTGTAGATTCAAGTAAGAAATATTTTGATTTTCTTCCTTTTAACAAAAAAATGTTTTAGCTGTGTTTGTTGGAAAAAGTAAGTAGTAGTATTTAAATAAGTTGAACTTTTAATTTCTATTTTAAATGCATATTTCTAGTTTTAAGAGCATATATTCAAGTTTTTTAGTGCATATTTGCATGCATATTTTGTCCGTTTTTTAGTGCATATAATCCGCTGTCTAATAATTATATATATATGGAAATTTCTTAGAGAAAAGGTTTAATGACAATTTGGCCTTTTACCTTTATCGAACAAAGCAGTCAAATAATCATAAATAAGATGGTATTCAAACTGTTAACTGTTGTGAGAAAATCGATTTACCTGAAACCGGTTTAATTAATTGCTTTCACCTGATACGGTTTAATAAAATTGATAATAAAAAATAAAACTAATTGCAGGCGAAATAAAGAATTCAAAATACTATTTTTAAAACAAGCAAAGCTATAAAAAACTACCAACTATTTCGGTTATTATAGTAAAAAGCAAACTATTTCAGTTCCACAATGAAAAGCAATTACCTGTTTCAGTAAATCAATAAAAAGAAACTAACTGTTTTAGTAAAGCAATTAAAAAGCAACTAACTGTTTCAGCAAATCAATAAAAAGCAACTAACTGTTTTAGTAAAACAATTAAAAAGCAACTAACTGTTTCAGTTCAACAATCAAAATCAGCTCACTGTTTCAGTAAAGGAATATAAAGCAACTAATTGTTTCAGTTCAACAATAAAAAGCAACTAACTGTTTCAGCAAATCAATAAAAAGCAACTAACTGTGTTAGTAAAACAATAAAAAGCAACTAACTGTTTCAGTAAAACTATTAAAAGCAACTTAGCAAATATCTTTCCAAAACAAATACCAAATAATACCCATTAAAGATAAAATAAAGCAGCTAACTGTTTCAATAAATCAATAAAAAGTAACTAACTGTTTCAGTAAAACAATTAAAAAGCAACTCACTGTTTCAGAAAAGGAATACAAAGCAACTAATTGTTTCAGTTCAACGATAAAAAGCAACTAACTCTTTCAGTAAAACAATAAAAAGCAACTAACTGTTTCAGTAAAACAATAAAAAGCAACTAACTGTTTCAGTAAAACTATAAAAAGCAACTTAGCATGTATCTTTCCAAAACAAATACCAAATAAATCTTTCTTAACGAACTAAACTGAATCCTAAAGTTATTCAAATTTAACGAACTTAATCCATGCAGCAAACAATTCGAATAATGAATTTGACGTCATAATCGGAAACGAAGTAAAACCACAAGCTGATCACTTTTCAATTCTTGATGAGATTTGGAGCAAAATGTAACCCAATTCAAACACGAATTGCAATTAAACGCGTCTAGAATTTTCCTTAAATCCTACATTAAAGCACTTTCACTTTTATCAATAGCTTCATTTAGTTTCAATGTGTATTGATATATGGTTTCGTTATACTTAAAAGGAATTTTTAATGAAGGTAATACAACTTTGATCAGATCGAAGAGTGCAGTTCTGATTGCCTTTGTTTGGACGTAAGTAAGATTGTTCGGGCTAGTAATGAAGTGGTTTACTATACGGCGTTCATATAATGATCAATTTAAAATAAGCCTGAATTAATTTTCCGATGTATAAAGAATTAAAGAATATTTTTGTTTAACTTATTTAAGGTCATATTTTTAATTTGTTATATTAAAGTTTATTATATATATATATATACAGTCAAACCCCGCTATAGTGAACATGGTTTATAGTGAACTCTCGGATATAGTGAACGAAATGTTAGGTCCCGTGCCTTACTATACACATATAATATTATTTTTTGTGNCTGCATACCAGTAATATAGTTACACTGAAATTCTGGAAATAAATTTTTGTTTCAAAAGGCTCAGTAATAGGCATTTATGAAAAGAAACAGTTCAATATGTAATTATGAAAATAAACTAAAAATTTATTTAATTATTAAAATTTTTTAGTACAAATTTGTTTTTGCAAATAATGTTTTTTTTCGGTACTTTTAAATTGTAAAAACTTTATTCTGAAATTTGAGGGCTGTTTCCCTATTTTTACTTACACTTATGATCAAACCCTGACCTGCTCATCACAGGTCAGGGTGTGATCGACTCTGATGAAAAGATATAAGACAAGACATGCACAGTTTGAAGGGGTTGCAAAAGTATTATATATATTTCAGTAGTTTATTTTGAGCCCTGGCGGCTCAGGGGATAGAGCACTCACATCTCAATGAGGTGAACTATATATATATACATATATACAATTATATATATATAAACTCATGTTTGTGAAAATTGCAACACCATGAAAGACTTACGTGAATGAGCTGAAATTTTTAGGAAATGCAAAGTAGAGAATGATATGCACATGATTAGAATTTCAGACCCGTAGCGCATGCGTGTGCTGCGCAGCGCCCTCTGAACCTGCGGATGGATCCGAATAAATAGACGGCTGTAGCCAAGCGAGTATGGTTATCGGTGGTTATATGCTAGTGGTAAACGCTAGCTTAGTCATTACTTATGCCTATTCGACAAAAGAGAGCGAGATTTCAACAACTTACGGAGTTTAAACGGGGGAGAATCATCGGCATTCGTGAGGCTGGATCATCTTATCGTGCAGTAGCCGTTCGTGTGCAGCGTAACAGCAGCACAGTGATGCGTGTTTGAAAGCACTGGATGGACGAGTGTCGGACAACTCGGAAATCTGGGAGTGCACCCCGAAATGTCACGTCAGCTCGCGATGATAGACACCTGTTCGACGTTGCGCCAACGGACCGTTCGGCTCCCTCTAGACATCTGGCAGCACGGTGGTCAATAGCTACAGGTGTTTCATTGTGTGCTTTAACAATTCGTAGACGTCTGCTGCAGCGTGGACTGCGCACAAGGACTCCTTTATACAGGATCCCCCTCACGCTAAACCTTCGCCGCCTGCGGCTGAAATGGGCCAACCAGCATAGTGACTGGCTAGCTGATTGGTAGCGTGTCGTGTTTTCTGACGAATCTCGCTTCAATTTGCGGTACCAGGATGGCCGCATTCGTGTCAGACGCTATGCCGGCGAACGCCATCTTCCGGAGTGCGTTATCGAACGCCACAGTGGACGAACACCCGGAGTTACGGTCTGGGGTGCCATAGTATATCATGGACGATCTCAATTGCTACGAATTGTGCGTAATCTGAACAGCAATCGGTACATCAGTGAAGTTCTACAGCCCCAAGCTGTTCCCTTCCTTCAAGCCTTGCCAAGTGCTGTATTTCTACAGGAAAATGCCCACTCTCATATTGCTAGGACTGTTTAATCCTTCCTTGCATCGCGACAGCTTGGCTTAACCCCGACCCGTCCCATAGCGGGACATCCGGGAAATTCGTGAAGACTATCGTAGCTGCAAACCTCGAATCAATCGGAGGACCCAGTGGTGCATGGACACGTGGTTCCATGGCCCCGAGTCACGCCCGACGAGAGCAACACTGTCGTTCGACGGACAGAGGAGGCCGAAGGGACAAGCCCGAGACGGGTGCGGCGGTGCCATGTTCGGCTGCGAACGACTCACCAGGAGTGTTGCACCGAGAGACGATCGCCACGCCACGACCCATCGAGGCACCCTCTGACTGGAAGGCTCTGAAACCATTCTGAACTTTATTTAAAAATTTATCAAAAGGATGACTGACAACCTGTCGGTCTTACAAATAAATTGAATTAAAAATATGAATTACAATTGCAATACAAATACAAAATTGAGAGCACCCGGAAAGGGTGGAGGACGCCATAGTCAGCTCACAAAATTTGGGGAATGATCAATAAGAAATTCTTGTTCTCAATACTGCAATCGCTCTTTGGTTGGATGGACACGATCTTTGTCTTGCCGTGTGGTTAGNATATATATACTTAAGTTTATTATGCCACTACATACTTTTACTTTATACTGTATAATTAAATTCTAATTATATTTATTTACTACTGAACTTAAGATTAATAATTTTTGCTACTAGTCCATTTTAGAATGGCCATAAGAAACTGATGATCATAGTACCTACGTAATTATGTAAAATACCTCTTACTGTTGGATATAACAAAAAGAAGTCCCAATAATTACTTCTCAAACTTTTTTTAACTCTTCAACAACAGAAACATCCTTTTAGAAATGACACTGATTCTTTTTCTAATGCCTTTGCCATTCAAGAGTGGCGAATTTTAAAGTACAAAATATAACAAGTGGCGATTTTAATCATACCACTATCGGAACACCTACCAAAATATCATTAGTATCTGTTACCATAATTAATTAAGTCTCATTTGGTCAGTGGGGTCACTGGTAGTTAAGCTTTTTTTCTCGACCTCCTGGAGGAAAACAGCACTGAATTTTGATATAAAAATAGTTCAAAATATTCGAAAGAAATTCTGTGGTAAATTTAATATCAGAAATTAATTCGTTAATAGTAAAGTTGGCAAGTTTAATCAATAAGGTTAATTTTAAGTAAATTTAAAAGTTAATAATTTATATAATTTAGAATCTTATATTCGCACATTATTTATTAATATTATTAAGAGGCAATTTAATGAGATAGAAGATTAGGACGACGTTAGTATTATTTCTTTTTTTCTTTCTTTTTTTACCGTATCCTGGCAATCATTACCGAACACTGTACTAGTAAAGAAAAGGTTCTTACTAATGATCTTCGCTCCCAAAAGATCTAAGATTTTAGCAATTTTCTCTCGCTAAAAGATTTATCGATTGTTGTATATTAGTTTTCAAATCAAAAACAACATTTTATATTGGGAATTTCTAAAACCACTGAAATTATTATCACCGTAAAGCATTAATTAGCTAAAATATTAATATTACTAAACAAGAATGAAGTATAATACTGATTCGAAATCAAGAATCTGATGATATAGTTAACTAAAAGTAGAATTGTT
The DNA here is from genome assembly GCF_043381705.1 of Parasteatoda tepidariorum. Taxonomy (NCBI): domain Eukaryota; kingdom Metazoa; phylum Arthropoda; class Arachnida; order Araneae; family Theridiidae; genus Parasteatoda; species Parasteatoda tepidariorum. The sequence continues at coordinate 14,967,845 of NC_092213.1, forward strand.
ACCTTAAGCTTAAATTGTGCCATCTCTGTATAACAGAAAGAAAATGATCTAAATCCATTCTAACTGTTGTCAGTGTCTTAATGAACAAAAAAGCTATATCATGGAATCGTTAAGTAAAAATGAATATCTTGAATCCCTTGGCTGTTACAACAGTTATTAGCAATCTTTTAATTGTGTTTTCTTTTTATTACAGAGAAATTTAATTTACATTAGTTGAAACTATCTTCAAATTTATATTTATTTTCTTTTTTTTCCAGCCTTTTTTATTGCATCTTTATTAAATAATAATCATGCCAATCTTTTCTTAAATATATTTTTGTCAAATTGCGAATAAAGCACAAATAATTAAACAAAAATGAACATATCATAGTTTTTGTTCTATCAAAAAATGGAAACACTATAGTACCGAAACTATAGTAAGTCCATTTCCATAACTTTATTTGGGCTGTAATCACGTCATTTAACTCAATGTTATTTTGCGTGTTCTATCCTCTTTTTGAATGTGATGTTAGCTTATTATGCAACATTTCATGCTCAGTATGTTGAGTTATTACTTTACATAGAGTTTAACGTTATGTTATAAACGTTAGTAGACGTTATAAACGTTAGTAAATCACGCAAAAGAAATTATATTGTTATTTGGCAAATCATATTTATTTTTAAAATATATTTGGTGCAAAACTGTGTTCAATCAACATTTATATTTAAAATATTTATCAAGAAATAGGCATTTAAAATGGTTAAAAAGTAAGAGGAATTAACTCTTCGGACTCTAGGTAAACAATTTCTTCTGCAAAAAACATTAAACATCATCTTGAAGATATAATTTCGTTGTCATACCAACGCCGAACTTGATTGTAATTGACCTAGTTAAGCTTTGGTTTAAATAGCTGGTCCAGATTTTACTCTAGTATTTCGAAAAAAAAGGTGGCATTGTGTTACATTTGTTTATTATTTATTATTCATTTATTTAAATTTTGAATAGTACCAAATGGGAAGAAAAAGAAGCATTTTCGCCATAGCGTGCATGCGTCTGTTTTTTTTAATCCATGTAAACTTTTCAGAAGCCACATTTGACGTAAATGAGAAGCAATTGCAAATGGTGGCTGACAGTTTATCCATGGATGAATGCCGCAAATTGTCCGAATCACTTCACCAGGATGGTTACGTAAGAGATCATATTCCATCCGGTAAGTAATTTTCAAACTTAGCTATGTATACCAAATTCTTAACGAAACTATAATGTATTACACTTTACTAATGTTTCTATACTCGGGCAGAATAATATTTTACAAAAATGTACACTTCATATTTTTCAGACATTTTTTGACGCCAAGAACGGCGCCAAAAAGTAACAGAAATTTTTTATGTTATTTTTTAAATTTTTTATAGAAGTGCCAAAACACTAAATTAAATCCTGAGGTGCTTTTCAGTTCGCCTAACGCAAATAAATTAGACAATTTTTTAAAATATTTTTTTTAATTTTATTTAAATTTTTTGTAAACACCGATTTTGTTTTGTGTTTAAAATTATATATAAAATTAAAAAAAAATAATAGTAGAGTTGCGCGTTTTTCGGCGAATTTTTGTTTGCGTCCGTCTAACTGAAAAGTACCAACACCAGGTTAATTTATCAACAAGAAAATAACATAAATAAACAAGTAAAAAATATTATCAACAATAAATGTTAACACTAATTAACTTTTATTGCTGCTAATTTATCAGCAGATAAACAAAAACATCGGTACAAAATATTTAGGCTTAATCCAAGTACACGTTACATGGTGAATTAGGCTATATTGGTGATTTTTGTGGTCGTATAAATTGAAATTTGTAGTTGAAAATTTGACGAGATTGAGTGGGTTATTGCATTTTTTCTCCATGTGTTTTTTTCTTCATGTTATGCTTATATATTTGGCATTTTCAGGTTACAGTTTTCTATTACTTTGTTTACACCAATTCTTGGCGATAGTCTTCATGAAGTCATTTCGACGTTGGCAGCAGTTTGGTGAGAATTTCAACACGCAATTTAGCCACCGTGGTGGCTCAGGGAATAGAGCGTTCGCCCTCAAATAAAGTGAACCGCGTTCAAATTCTAGCTATGGTTGGTCGATACGAATTTCGCAACCGGCTCATACTGACCATAGCATTGGAGTAAAATATCCTCAATGGTAGACGGATCATTTGTTAGAGTCCGCTAGCAGTCAGGCTAACCGTGGGAGGTTTTCGCAGTTTTCCTCACCATGTAACGTAAATGCGGGTTAGTTCCATCAAAAACTCCTCCATTAAGACAAATTTCTCTCAATCCAGGAGTTCCCTTGTCTTCTGGATTGGGTTCACAATTACGAGGTTACGGAGTTGAACATTAGTAATCATAAATCTAAAATTGGGTCTGCTGTTCAACGACGGTAATGAAATAAAATAAATCGAACCAAGCGTGAAACGTATACTAGGCATTAGTTAAAACTGAACTAAACTCAGTGGCACGACAACCCAAAGAGGGCTAAGGAATACTGTGCCCATCTCAGTTTTCTTGATCTTGGTCTCAGGGGTGCAGGAGCAGATGTTCAGGTTAGGTTGTCAGCCGAAAGCCAAACCCACAGTGCTTAGTTCCAAAGCATGCTTGGTACTCATTTATCGACCCACTGAAGGGATGAATGGCTGAGTCAACCTTGCCTAGCCCGAGGATCGAATCCAGACCTGTGTCACGAGAGAGCGAAGTGCTCCCGCTCAACCAATGGGCGTCAGGCAATAGTTAATAAAATTATAAATTAATTTTCAAAATTCATAACTTAAATCTTTTGTTCCTATCAAAATAATGTATATTTTCTTGGCAGTCTTCTCTGTAGAGACGCAAGTGAAGAAATAATGGTATAAGAATAGCGGTTTCTAAAATTTGAAAATAAACCAAGAACCTATCACATATTTATAAGCAAAAGTTGTGGTAACCCAAAGGTGACGTCAGTGTAAACAAAGAATCACATGGTAACCAGAAACGGGGTTTTATCGAAATTGTACGTTTGAAATTTATCGAAAAATCAAGAGGCCCCGATTCGACACCTTAACCTCGGTGGAAATAAAAAATAGCCAAACTATTATTGACATCAGTAACAATTAATTTTGGCAGTAGGTAACATGTTCATTTGTAACAGAGGTATCTAATTAAGTGATATACGTAATATGACACAGCTACATGATACAAGTACGGTGGTAACAGGTAACTGATATAGTTACGTGATATAGTTGTTATGGTGATAGATTTTCCAAGGCCATCCAGAAGGGAATAGTATCGTAAGTATTAATGAGCCACGCATTTTTTTGAACCACGGTGGCACAATGATTAAAGCACTGCCTTATCATTGTGAAGATCTTTCCTACGTAGCAGCTTGAAATCCAGTTGGATTCAGATCAATGGATACCAGCTTTTCTCAAAGTAAAAGTAGTCGGTGCGCAATGCTGGGCACACATCACGCGGTTGGTCTCAAAGTTGGGAAGATTTAACCTCCATATTTTCTCCGACCTACAAACTGGCTGTGTCGGACAGTATTTTTCATTTTTTAGAACTAACAACTCTAACTTTCTTCAACCACCACTAAAAAAAATCTAAAAATAAAACCTCGTATTATATTTATGGAAAAGGATTCGTCAAATAAATAAAAAATAATAACAAAAGTGAAAAATAGGACTTCGATATTTTTTTGATTTTTTTCTTCCTGGAATAACGAAATCTAATTTACTAAACTTTTTCCTACACAAAAAGGAAATAAATGAATGAAAAAAAAGGTATTGCACTATTTTAGTCCAGTTCCAACTTATGAAAAGAGGCGCAGATTCTTTTAATTGGAAGTCTGACTTGCGTCTGCCCGCTAGTTATAACTGAGCATAATGGTCTGTGGCTTTCTTCCACAGAGTAGCCCTACTAGGAAAACAAATCTCGATGTATTTTACCCAGACCACTCAGCGCTACTCCCTAATCGCAATATGGTGCTTTGAGAGGAGTTAGGGGGGTCACAAGGGGTCACAAAGATTTTCTAGTTTGAGTAATTGTTTGTCTGAAGATGCTCCGGATAACACTTTGAACAGATTGCAATTCCTCCGCGGTGATTTAAATAGAGATCTTCTAATATTCTGGACTTTTTACGAGTAAATAACCACCCGAAACTAGTCTCTAGTAATTTACTTTTTTGGCTGTCACTAGACATGGAGACATCCAACAGTATCAAAGTTGTAAATTGAAATAATTAGGGAAGAACTTGAAATTGTTCTAAGGTGTTTTGGATTTCTACTTGAGGTTCGGCATGTATTAAAGAAATGATTCTTTGCTGTTATTTTCAATTTACTGAAGAGGTCAAAAGGAGAAGGACTTATAAGTATTGAAATCTAGACAAGTAATGTATTGTTACCGATGTTTTTTCTTTTCTTTAATGAAACAAAAGAAACTAAAATCAAGACAAGAGATGGAATAATTTTTAAGTTTGGAGAGTTTTTGTTCTCCGTTAAACGTTATGAGTCAAATATTATATTCCTTATACATAGAACCTTTAATTTCTAAACAATGCTCTGTCAAGCCGTTTTTATCTTATACTATAATACGAGGAATGGTTGCCAAGTCGAAAATCGCCCCAGAATTAATAAACTCCGGTAAACTTGGGGGTCTGGGGTTTTTGGCCACGAGGAATCGATTGGCGCNTAAATATTGCTTTTGGAATTATTATGTTTTTATGTCGAGTTTGGATTCGAATACGATATAATAAAATAATATATTTTATATTATTTTATTCATATAACACGTAGGGTTGCCGTGAGTAGGGTCGCAAAATTTGGCAATTTTTGCGAATTTTGGCCTGGTTGCGATAATACGTAAGTACCTTTTTCAGTTCGCCTAACGCAAATAAATTAGACAATTTTTTAAATTATTTTTTTTATTTTATTTAAATTTTCTGTAAACACCGATTTTGTTCTGAGTTTAAAATTATATATAAAATGTAAAAAAAAAAAAATAATAATAGTAGAGTTGTGCGTTTTTCGGCGAATTTTCGTTTGCGTCCGTTTAACTGAAAAGTACCAATATCATGTTAATTTATCAACAGGTGAATAGCACAAATAAACGAGAAAAAATATTATCAACAATAAATGCTAACACTAATTAAAAATTTAACTTTTATTGCTGCTAATTTATCAACAGAATTTATAAACAAAAACATCGGTACAAAATATTTAGGCTTAATCCTTGTACACGTTACACAGTGAATTATTCTATATTGGTGATGTTTGTGGTCCTATAAATTGGAATTTGTCGTTGAAAATTTGACGAGATTGAGTGGACACAATTGCATTTTTTATTCATATGTTTTTTTCTTCATGGTATGCTTACGTATTTGGCATTTTCAGGTTACAGTTTTCTATTCCTTTATTTACGCCAATTCTTGGCGATAGTCTTCATGAAGTCATTTCGGCGTTGGCAACAGTTTGGTGAGAATTTCAACACGCCATTTAGCCACCGTGGTGGCTCAGGGAATAGAGCGTTCAACCTCAAATGAAGTGAACCGCTTTCAAATTCTAGCGATGACTGGTCGATACGAATTTCGCACCCGGTTCATACTGACCATAGTGCTGACGTAAAATATCCTTAATGGTAGACGGATCACGTGTTAAAGTCCCCTTTCAGTCAGGCTAGCCGTGTCTGTGAAGTCTCAAACCAACATTTAGGAGTTTAAAAAGAAATTCTTATTGTTGATTTATTGAAAAATAACACTGTAAGAAGAAGCAGCAACCCTGCTTTATCTAGTGTTAAATTTAAGTAATTTGGTATACAAATTGAACATCTTACTAATCGTTACAATTTATACAACACTGTAACTGAAACATTTTAATGCTGAAATGAAAGCAACTTTATAGAAAGAAGATTAAAATAGATTTCGAAATTTATTTTCAATAGTGTGGTCAAATTATATTTAGAGATAATATTTATTAAATATTTCTATTGCAGGAAAATCTGAACCACACAACGTATCTTGCTTGAGACTTCTGCAGTACTGGGACACTCATGAAGGAAAATTCAAATCTGTTCAGCTACTTGTAATACGCTTGAAGCAACTTGGCCACTACGATATCGCCAATCAACTATCAGCTTCAGTCTCTCATGAAAAAGTTTATGAAGTTCATGAATTGTTTCTGGATGATCCTTTCAAGAATAAAATTCATAAAAACTCCCCTCGTTTGACTGGCAATTCATTCGAAGAAGATCATGAACCGGCAGCTCGAAAATCAAGCAGCTCATGGACTAGCTTTCGGATGTTTGAGATCGCCCTTCTAACAGTTCTTTTTTCGATCTTTCTGGCTTTTACAATTTTGGCTCTCATCAGATTTTGTTCTCCTTATTCCTTTGCCAGAATGAGAGCCACATTTTATAAAAACATGTTTGATTCTAGGCCGGCTAAAGAAGAATTATTTTTCATCTTGTAATTAATTACTTGCTTTTGTCAAATAGGTTGAAACTTTCATTTATTTCACGAATTAAAATTATTGCAGCAAATGGGATCTACTATCTTGTAAATAATGGGGCGTCTTTGTTTCAGGTTTTGTGTTTCGTTTCGAAGGTTTGAGTTTTATATTAGGTTAAATTGTGTTATCCAAAAAAAATCGTTTTCATCAAGGGTATATATATATATGCATGTGTGTGTGTGCAATATCTATGTAATATCCATCTACCTATCTCAGGGGTTTTCAATCTACATGTGGACGGGGGCCGAAAGTCGATCTTCGAGAAAATTTCTGATACGCACATGCTAAATTATATTCACAAAATACAAAAGAAAACAAAATAAAAAAGAGCAAAATACACGATTATTTTTCTATTTGAATAAATGTTTTCCTCGATGCAAAACATGAGAAATAAATTTTTGCACCGTTGGTGTGTTAAATTTTTCAGGGACGAAGAAATTAGGTTTTTTTAACCGAATGAAAAGTATTTCAAACCCACCTAGATTATATACGAACATTGTCTTCAAAAAAACGACAACTAATATATTTTACTTCACAGGCCACAAAAAAAGGCTTCGCGGGCCGCCAGTTGGTAACCACTGATCTCTCTCTCTCTCTCTCTCTCTTTCTCTNTATATATATATATATATATATATATATATATATGTATATATATATATCCCTAAAATCTGAGGACATAACTGAGTGAGGGGAAAAAGGCTATATCTATTTGTGGTTAATGTATTTTCATTTTTATAATTTTTAGAAATTAGTTAAATATTTTTAATGATTCAAGGATACGTACCATAAAATATTTTTAACAAATCTGTAGAATATCTGCATTACAATAATTTTTCATTACATTTTCCACAGCTTTCTGTAAAATCTTAAGTCAGTTTAGTTTTCTCTGTATTTTAATGAATTGCTTATTTCATAATCTCTTGGTATCCAAAAAAAGTTTAGTCTCCATATATCCTAACTTACATATCCTAACTTATCGTAAAGTACATTGAAAATTATCTAAAAATTTAGCAAACATAATTTTTTTCCTTAAAAGCTATAAATCATCTTAATATTAATATTTAATGTCTGTTTGAGAAGTGTTAAGTACTTAATACTCGTTAAAATTAATAAACCAACAACTTCCAGATCCTAAATAAATTTTCTTTATTTTTCATACTTGATCTTAGTTTCGCGTCTGGCGTTCACATCTAGGAAAAGCAGGTTACTAAAGTGAATGAAACCTATTCATCACTTTTGCTGTTTTGACAAGTAAGGAAATTCCACCTGTTTGTGATTACGGTGAAAAATTGTTTCAGCTGAGAATTTCTCAGTTTCCCTGTAAGTTTCTCTAGAAATTGAAAGGGTTTATCTGTTTTAATATAATCCTTTGCATTTCTTGAGTAGTAAATAAATTATGTAAATATTTAATTTCAGTCAATGATATATCTTAAATAGAGTTGTAATAGAAGTGTGATAAGAAAATTAAGGAGCAAATGAATGAATATTCACTTGAAGCTTTTAAGAATGGCAGAAAATCCGTTCTTTATTTAGAAATATGTAGTTCAGAAAGGTAGATGCATAAATGCAATTAGAATTCCTTTATTTTGGAAAAACGATTCAATTATTCAAACTTGAGTTCTTTTAAGCTATTTGTTATTTAAGGACAGGGAAGAAAAGCTTGCTATTCATTATTTTGATCCAATATTGTCTATTTTGCGATTAAAATTTTACAATTTATTTTCCATTTGGAATGATATATGTGATAATTTGGATGTATGGTTTTACGATATTCTTTTTTCAAAATTTTTTGTTGTTGTTGTCCACATGTCATTGACGCGTTTCAAAACTTATTATTTAATTTACTGCAGCTTATGAAAAAACAAGTAAACACAAAATGGAACTAATTTTAGTCTACGTAATTATTCTTGATTCGTTAAAATATGTTAATGGAATTGAAATTATTTTTATATTAGTCTTGAGTAAATTATCTCAGAATTTTTTTAACAGTTAATGTTAAACTTAAGGAATACACAGATCATGATTTCTCCCATATGAACGGGAGATTATTTTGAATATTCAAAGGAGTGAAGAAAATGTTAAAAAGTTTTAATTTCTGATAGAATGACGGTTTGCACATTAAGATACATAAACAATTAAAGCAAATGTTTCAGACCATATAATATTTCGGAGGAATTTTCACACTGTAAAAAATTCCGAAATTTCTAGCACCCTGAGTGCAGCATTCCATAAAATTGATTTTACCTTAACATGGATTATACCGTTTAGTAAAATTTTATGCCATAGTTTTTTTCATAAATTCTATGACATATCGTAAAAATTACAGTATGTCAGATTTTTTGTTCCTGTAACTTTTTACAGTAAAAATAAATTTTACGGTAAAAAGTACTGGCACTCTGTGTTCAGTACTTTTTACAATAATTTCAACCATAATTTTTTGATCCATGACTGAGCTCCAATAGGGATTTTAGGGCTCTGGCTAGCCGGAGCGTGGCCAACATTATAAAGCAAAAAAAGAAATATAAAAAAAAGGTAAAAACGTTTTTTTAGCACAAAATGTAGTAAAATTGCTTAGAATAGATAAAACTGTTCAAGGTGGCTGAAAAAAAGTAATGAGTACCTGAAGGTAAGTTTAAAAATAATTGCTCCATAATATTAAAAAAAGGAATAATTTTGTATGTAACATATAATAGCAGATACATTTTGCAAGCTTAGGGTAATTGTGCAAAATTATAGGAAGCATGTAAACGATAAAATTGCCATCATTGGATGAAATTGATTGATAATTGTTTGGTTTATTTGATTGATTGACAAGAAGTGGAACAGAGCTGAGAGGGCTTAGAGAATAAAGCAATCGACTTATTCTAGTACTTTTCTGTTTTTCTTGATTTTAATAAACATTTACCCGTATGCCCTAAATTGGGGCAGGTCGGGGTAAATATTCCATAAAGCAATCGACTACCAATTTGTGTCCAAGGTTCGAATCCTGACTATGACCGAATGATTTGTGCACTGCTACCGGTTTGCAGCGACCAAATTGCTGACGAAAAATATTATCAGAGGTTGAATGATTGTAGAATAGAATCCCTCACTTGTCAAGGTAATCATGGGAGGTTTCCTTCGTGTTCAGCTTTATCTTGCAGAGAATAAGTTCATCTCATTAAAATTATTACCAGAAAAGCGAGTTTGTCTCAATGCTTTGTTTAAAAGCTTCCGTGTCTGCTGGTTCGTGATTAAAATTACAGGATACGTAGATGATTCAAAATGAAATGGCTGTTTAACTGCCATAATAACTGGCAAATCATATGTAATAGATGAAAATTTTCCCAAATCAAGAATTCAGAAATTTCTATAATTAGAATTTCAGTATTCTGCTATGTGTATCAGAATTTAAAGCAACAAGACACTATTCACTCATCATTTTGTTTGGTTAGTCTGAACGTCCCATTAGATGTACTCAAATATTGGCAACGATCTATGACCATTTCTATGATCATTTTCATTGATGATCTCTAGGCAATTCTGGCAAATACACTATCACAATTTAGTCAGTTAACTGATGGTAATCGGGAAGTAATCAGGTTCCGTATCTCACTTCCCAATCACCCAATCATGCTTGGATAAGCTAAGAAACCATCTGGCTAAAAAACCACTGCAGACGCTAGAATGGAGTCCAAGTCACTAATACATATTTAGAGATAGTGCAACTCAATCAGCTTCAAGCCTTTTACATGGGGAATTGAACCTCTGAACAAGCAGTTTCACCAGTAGAAATATGTCAAAACACACTTCAAGATCTGGATGCTAACATTCCTACTGAAAGCACATATAAAACTATCAACCCACTTGAATATGCAGACATCGAAAACAACTTGACTGTAAGGGACTTAAGGAAAAAAGACAGTATCGAGGCAGAGCTGAGGGCAACTGCGTTGCAAATGATCTGCGAAAAATACCCGGAAAGCGACAGGATACATGTATATACCGATGGATCTCAGATACAAGACAGATCTGGAGCTGGTGTTTTTATAAACTATTTTCCCAAAGCCCGCCCGTGGGACATTATATGACCAATTTTGATGCAGAAATCCAAGCAACTTATCTAGCATTACAGAACCTAAAAACAAGATCTAATGAGTTCCTAAGGGTGGTTCTATTGGTAGACTCCATTTCTGCAATTCAAGCAATCACCGAAAACCAATGTTTTAAAACTAAGCTGTAAAACGAAATTCAGCTCGATATAAGCCTCCTCAAGGAAATGAATAAAACAATAGTTATACAGTGGATCCCTTCAAAAATTGGTATCGAAGGCAATGAGAGCGCAAATTATCTTGCAAAAAAACGGAACCTCAAGAAATAACAACCGTCACACCTGATACTCTTAAAAAATAAGTCATGAAAAAACTCAACGAAATAAATAATTGTGGTTTGACTATAAAATCAAAAGGCAAAATATGGGAAAATATTCAAGACAATTGGAAATTTCTCTGTTACTAACCCCGTAAAGAAGCAGTAGGTAACCCATTTTAGGCTTAAAACAGGCCACGATTGCTTGTCAGAACATTTATATGACATAAAAATTCTTCTCAGCAAAGCATGCCCTATTTGTGACACAGGTCTATTAAACTCTGATCACCGCTTGTTGTGCAAGGGATTAGATAGGAACTCCCAGAAAAGTGGGAATGTCACTAAATTGTATTGGGAACCAAGAACTCTCATGAATTGTCAATAACTTTGCCTTTTTCAAGTTAATGTTTTAAATTTTATATTGTTGAAATGTTTATTGATTCAGAGTTTATTGTTCTTTTTTGTTCACTTTACCTAAATTGTTGAATTGTTTCTTTGTTATTTTTCTGCCCCTTTGTGATGCAGTGAGCTGTCAAATTTTCTGGATTGAATTCCTAATAAGGCCATATGAAACACACACACCTCTGAACAAGCTATCTTTGGAAAAGACTAAACTCACCCACCAACTGGGTGACCTTACAGATTAAGATCTTCTCTAATATAATTTCCTTGCGATATCAGGGTTGGAAAAGTCCACTGATGATTGGGCAATCAATGCCGAGTGATCACTATCGCCATCTGACTGATCCCTTATGGCAGGATATGTCTAAACCTACAAACCCAAACTGGCTGTCTGTGTCCTTTTGTAAATACACATTAATCACATCATACGGACATTATTACTTTTCAACATAATAAGTAATATGGTTGCAAAGGTTTCCATGCTTATGAGAGTTGCAGTGGACTGATCGTTAAGACACGACTCCCTGCAGAACACCGAAGTCAAGCATCACTGGCTGCGGTCAGTGGGCGGGTGGGTGATCACTTCGATCAGTCTGAGACCGAGGGTGTGTGGTATTACTCCTCGTTAAACTGTTCTACCGTGAGGTGTTCGACTTCTCAGGCAGGTCGTCGGGCTACCGAAACGGAGGTGCCATCCCCTCTGCAGAGGATCACTTGTGGTGGTATGTCTTTGGATCATCCTCAGAGATGCTTCCCAGGCCGTTGCCAATAGCCCATTGTGTAGCTCTAGTGCGACGTAAATAAGCTGCAACATCTTATGAGAGTATTAGTTTAAGTAATTGCATGAATTGCGCCTAGTGAGTTATAAGCTATCCTATGCTATCATGATAATAATTAGAAGTTGTATCGTAAACTCGTATGATGTTGGACGTGTTTGTAATCCTGAGATGTGAGGGCCTCAAAAATTGCGCAATCTTCCGAGTTTAATCGGTAGTGGAATTTTACGAACGATTCCGAACAGACAGTTGTCTGCCATTTCTAAACATGCTTGTATTCATAAAATCCGATGAACTTCTTTCATATTTTTAGAAATTAATATTCTTTATTTGTTTACCACAGATTTTATGCAGTTATTCACGGATTTTATGGTGTAATTAAAAGGTATGGAATTCTGTAATAAATATAAAGACATTGAAATGCATGTTGATCATTTTATTGAGTTAGTGTTTGGAATTTTATGACATGTTTTTCGCTTTTTTAGTTCGATTTCTTTTTTTAAAAAATATAACATTCCTTAGGTCTTTCTATTTAATATTTTAGTTTCACGAGTTGCTTTGCACTAATTGCTATTAAACATTTTATGATATAGGTATAGTTTAAAATTGTTCTATGCTATCCCTTCGAAGATAAATAATGCGATATTGAAGTATATGAATGATTTAAAAAAAATCCTCCTCCCAATTAAAAAACCTAGATATCTATTTTCTCATTCCTTAAAAGACTTTTTTTTTTATCCAGCTTAAACTTATTTGTAAAAAATTCCATTAATATTTAAAATCGAACAATTTAAATCAAAGTAATTTAGATAGTGTTTATTGATTAGTAGTAGTTTTAATCTGCTTATCAAATATATGGGATTATGTATATCTTAATATGTTTTATTTTTGTGTTATTCTAGGTGATCTATGTGGTTCCTGTTTCATACTAAGAAGTACTTATAAAAACTATTGTTGGCTGGAAACCTGTAATAAATTGTCTTAGTTCTTTTTGTGATAAATGAATTGTAGTGGTATCATCCTGAAAGAATAATCTAGCCCAGAAGAAGTTGGATAAAAATATAAATTACATTATGTCTTGTAATTGTATTTAAAATTGTCCGCAATGTAAATAAATAAAATCTCTATCTTCTTAAAGTGATCATGACTTATGAGTAGGATTGTTGATTTAAAAAATTCTTATGAAAAAAAATCTACCTATTTGATTTATATCATATATTTTTGTTTTGTTTAACTGAGACATTTCTCTTAATATATGCATGGAAGGAAAAATATTCAACAATTAAGAATATTTTCTAATTAAGAATTAAATATGTACTTCAATTTATCATTATTATTTATCAGAAATTTAGTTGATGTAAAAAAAGTTTACTTGATGATAAAAGCTACTGAGTTATTTTAATTTTATATATCATTTAGTGTTATTATATTTCATTTTCAATAATTGATTATTTTCATTTAAAATTTTTATTTTGATATCTTGTCTATTACTAATGTGTTCTGATATTAATTATATTAAACTTTTGATTTGGTTATACTTTCTTATCTATTTAATAAATTAAATTCTTTTTTTTTAAATATTGTAAAGATGTGTATTAACTTCTTGAAAAAAAGTAAATAAATGAGAGTATCTCGTCAGACCTGGTATATTTTGACTAAGCACTTACTTCAGATGTTTTTAAAGTAACAGTCAATTTTTCAAAAACTCAGAATCTGCTGAAGTATTCGAATCTGCTAAAAATATTTTTATTTCATTTATCGTGGTATGAAAACTTTGTAACTCATTTTACAAAGCTAAATTACAAGTTAACTTGATGGAATTTTCTGTAGCCTTAAAATTTTTTTTTATTTTCACATGTTGCTGGTTATCTGTGTTCAGTGATGTATTACAGGTGATGAACAGGTTAAAAATTACCTATAATATCACATATAAGTAGGGATAAAATTTTAAATGAAAAATTCTTTACATGTTTCAGCATTGTATGAAAATATGTTCTGTTCATTAATATAAAAATAGTTATTGAATCTGAAAACATTTCCAATAATCTAAAATGTTTTCATTATATCTTTAAATCTAAAATAACTATTTTCTGTTAATTTAAATGTAATAATGAAAGTTTAATATATTCTAACAGTTATATATTATATGTTTATATAGTTTTAGACATATATTATAGTTTCTTATATTCCTTTACCAGAATTTTTAAAATTCATGAGATTATTTTTTTCAAATTGTTTTTTTTTTAGTTTTCACTTATTTAGGAATTGTTAGAAATTAATTCTATCATTTAGTCTGCAATTATAATCTGTTTAAATATTTGATATTTCTTTTTTAAAGAGTTTTTTAATTTTTTCTACTAGGGTTGACATAAATCTATTTTTTTCCTACGTGGTTTTACTGTAATGTGGAAAAAAACCTATAATTCCTGTGCATGTATAATAGTTAATAGTAGTAGTCTCCAAGCATTGAAACTAATGTACTTGCTCCTTTTTTTTCTACTTATTTGTAGTGTCATGTGCCACTTTTTTTTAAAAAAAAGTAAAGTGGTCTAAAAAAAATAGTTTGTATCGACTTATGACAAATACACTGTTCACAAAAATTAAAGGAGCACATGAAATATTAATTTTATATACTTGCTCTCTTAATTCTTTTGAATAGTGTATTTTTAATGTTAGTGGGGAAGCAAATTTCAAACGCAACTAATTTTTTTGATTCTGATTGGCAGATATGCATATTGTATACACTGTTTGCAGAAAACTTGTCACCATCACAGACTTCTTTAATATTACTCACTTTTATAAATTTAAGTCTTACAATATGTGTACTGAATTTTAGAGTAGGCTCAAAAATATGAAAATTATATGCATTTTGAGTATTCATTGTATATATATACAATGTATAGTAAAAACTATACAATTTAGATATAAATAAATGGTCAAAATTTTTATATTCTATTCTGCAAAGAATTTTAGAGAAATTGGCCACAATAATGGAAAATTTGGTAGGTCAATAACTAGTTTTATATGTTCCAAAAATAATTAATTTCCTTAAATTTAAAGAAAAAAGTGATGGTATGTATTACAACTAACATAGTTTTAAAAAAGTCAAAACACTTTTGAAAGAATCAGTGATTTTTTTGTAGAAATTTCGTCAAAATTAAAAAGTGATTAATGGGTTGAAACTAGTTGCAAGCAGTGGCACAGTTTTAAGTCACGGAACACCCTCCAAAATTACACATCACATGATTAACAAACTAATGCATGGTCTGTTAGATGTTGATATAAAAAAGTTTTCATTATTAATTTCAATATAATGGACATTTATATATATCTGTGTGTGTCAAAAGAAGATAGGAAATAACCCCCCTCCCCCCCAAAAAAAACAAACATTAAAACTACACCACTGGTTGCAAGAGTCAATAAATTGCTTGCCGAAAGCTTTTCATTTCATCTAAATCTGCTGATTGGTACAAATGTTTTTAGGCCCGTCAATCGATGCAATGAGAATTGTGTATTACAGTATACTCTCAATTTGTCGAAAACCTTGTTATGTCAAAAAAATATTTTTCTCCTTGACATTATACATCCACCTAATGCTAATTTGAATTCCTATGTTGAAGTTTCTTCTCAAATCCTCATTATGTCAAATTTTTTTACAAATAAAAAATCTTTTTCATTTAATGCACAATTAGTTTTGTCTAATTATCATTGTTGTGTTTAGACTTATAGGTAACTATCATTCATTACATACATATTTATTAGCAGTTATTATTTTGTTTCATGACTTTTTAGAGTAATATTTTAGAAAATATTTTTCTACTTTTTGGAACTTATTTAGTTATGAGCTTATCTCAAAATTTTTAGTGTCCCTTCAATTTTGAGATATCGGGATTATACTGTGCTAATATTTAAACAAACCTATATGAATAATAGCTAATTTGTCACTTCAACCACACCTTCAAGTATGAATGTGCCCTTATGAAATATTGATGTTAGTTCAGTAGAAGGGAATAAATATATATACTCTGTAATTTTTGATGCACTTTAATTTTCAGAGTAAATAAAAGAGCATTAAACATCTAACAAAATAATTTATGATTTTCTAGTGTTTTTAAAATATTTACTGCTAAGAAAAACATAAAGCTGAAGGTTAAAAAAATAATTTGTTAAAAATGGTTTAGAATTACAAATTCACTCATGTAAACATGAATAAATATTTCAGTTCTTTAAATTCCTTATTCAAAACCATTTTCAACATGTGAATTAAATTTTCCAACAAAGTTTGTCTTCTAAAAATAGGAAAGAAATCACTAATAGTAGTAATTAACTACAAAAATGTAGTTTTTTGGCCCACTGTATATGCATATAGACTTTAAGAATTTATAATTGGACTAATTTAATCTGCTGTTTTGTGATTTCAATTTAAAATTCAGTTTTCTAAATTTAAAACTGTTAGTTTTAAAATCTATTTTGATCAAACAGATTATTTTGTATACACATTTAAATACTTGAAGACGAAAAACGCTTAGTAAATAAATGTAACAAAATGTATATTTTTGCATCGCTGTCTGGTTTCTTGCCAAGATATCACTTTTGAAATGGCAATTAATGTGCATAAAAAAATAAGGGAGTGTGGTTATGAATAGGCCACTAATAATATATGAAAAAGTATTTACATAAAATTAATTTAAATGCTACCAATAAATGGAGTTACTTGCTGTGTCAAACACATCAAATGTGAAAAATTTATGAGTGATTTTTTTCTGCAAAATAAATACTACCTAAAAAGGTTATTTAATGACAATTATAGAACCTTTTGTAGACTAACTTTAAATACATGTCAATGTTTGAATTTAAATGATCTTCAGAATTATGAATACACCACCTTTGCCCTGATTATGAAGATTATTTTTCCAATTTAGAATCTCTTTCTCTTTTTTTTTCCTTTGATGTATGAAACTTTTATATGGCTGTTAAAGATTTTAGATTAAATGGTAGTTCAAAAGGCATAGTTTATAGTCATTTCTAAGGAAAAAACTTGCCATATGATGTATTCAAAATATTAGTTTATTAGAAATTAATTACAATTTGATTATGTGAACACACAAGCAAAATTGATGACACAATTTTAAAAAAATAAAGAACAAATAGTGTTTTTCTAAGCATTTATTTTATGAAAGATAAGAGATACATTAGGTAACATACTAAATAAGCTGAGTAAAATAAACAAATCACAAATTTTCAGCTCATTTTTAAATGAGAAAATAATTCTTGCTGCACATATTTAAGCAGAATGATTTCAATAACTAAAAAAAAAACTCCAGGAATTATTTCAATACTCAGACAAGACTAATTCACGACAGACAAGGTTGTCTCAGCAAGCTCCGCCAATAATCTCTATTAGATCTTGTGGTCTATCAGTCATTGTCCCTAAATATTTCTTATCACTCGACCAAACGGACGTCACGGTGAACGTTGACAACACTGGTCTAGTAACCAGTTTGTACTCTATATCCACGCCCTCTAGTGAACTGCGGTTTTTGTTTATTGCAACTGTACATAATTTGTTCTTTTTTTATTTGATTTATATAAGTTGTAATGATTAATAATAATTGATAACATTTAGTTTCTTTNTCTTGTATTCGTTAGGGTAGCTTAATTATTAAAAAAAAAAAGGAAATTCTGAACTTACTTTATAACAACTTTTTTAAGACCGTGTTAAGATTATTTCTTTTTAATATTGCAATTTATAAGTTGAAAATATATTACCTAAATCAAAATTTAATGTGATTTTGGAAATGGTGCTTTAAAACTGGGAGTAAATCATGAAATTAAAGTAAATTAGTTTTTTATCTTAAATTGAGCTATCAATGCTTCCAAGAATAAATTTTCTGGTGAAAAGGCTAATCCCAAGTGAACAATGGAAATATAATGATAAGCAACATCATGAAATGATATTGCAGAATTACAAATTTTGAAAGTTGGTTCAAGTGAATATTTTGAGTAGCTTACATTCGTCAATAAAAATATAATACAGGGTTAAAGAAAACATAGAATCACTCAAATAAAATAGGACAAAGTATGCAAAATTTCTTATTAATTAATTCATTTTGGAAAAAATATGGTGACTGAAAGTAAGAAATGCTAAAATTAAAATGGGGGACTTAGGAAGCATTTATAGGCTACAAAAAATACAAATTTAAAATAAAATACATAAAACTTAATTTATGATCTTAGAAAAAAAAATATTTTATTGCTAGCTATAAGTAGGTTTGTAAAATAAAAGCATCATTTACAAAAAAGAAGTAATTCACATTCTTTGACATAAAATTGAATTCATTCTCTTACGAAAAATCAAACTAGAGTAAACTTAATTGTAAAAGATTAGCCAAGGGTCTCAATTCTTGTTTCCGAAACGTGTGGCAATGCCTTTCCGTGAGGAAATGAATGGAATTAAGTTGCTGGACCTCTTTTACTGTGTTCCATATACTTCTCTCTAAAAATAAATTAAGCCTTGTTATATAAACAAAAATATTTTATCGTAAAAATGAATGAAACTACTCAATTAAAAGAAAAATATAGAATTTAAACATTCACTCTATTAAAAGGAAGCATTAAATCGAACAAATATTAAAATATAGGGGAGCTTGTTTACTTATAGAATTTAAATTTTTTAAGAAAATAACTAAGTAACAAAAAAATTATGAAAAAAGTATGCTTTAATAAAATAAATAATAGGCTAAATTTATCAATATAAAAATCATTATAAATTTTTAAGTAATAGAATATTTTAAAAAACTTTTTTTAAACAAAAGAAATTTAAGCATCTCCAATTCAGATTTTTTTTAAAAAAAATAAGTATGCTTTATCAAAAATAAATGAATAAAAAGGATCATCATTACGAAAAAAACTTTTCTTCAAAAAGTAAAAATTAAAAGTCTTAAACATAGGACAAGATAAAAATAATGTGCTTAAATCAATTGTTTATACCTTACTTGCCTATGTAACAAATAGAATACTTCAGTTATTTCTGAGTATGCCATGAAAAAAATACATCATTGAAAAAAATGATATGTTTAATTCTGAGTAAAATAATAATAACCTAGTTAAGTTCTAGTTCTGTTGTTGTTTTCGTGTCCATGGATCTTCAGATAACATCAAAGGTCTGGACTATTGTGGCCGCTAGCTTTGGCGCCTCTTGACAAGTTCTAGTTCTTCCTAGTTTATTAAAAATGAAATGTAATAGAGATTGAAGTTCGAATAAAACATTTCATAGAGATATTAAAAATTATGTATAGTACTATGTGACAGGGAAAAAAATGCTATTGAAATAAAATAATCAAAAAATAATGCAACCAAACAAAAAAGCTAAATATAATTTTTTATAGTATTATTTAATAGCAAAATTTAAATACCTTCTGATACCTCATAAATTTATAATTGCAGTGCCTTTTACTGCAAGTTATTTTTACAATGTGTAAAGTAAAAGAATCCTATATGAAAACTTGAAGTTGTCAAAAATTTCAATATTCTTTAATGTTACTAAATACATACTTCATCTTTTTTATTAAAACAAGAACACTTTTAAAAATAAATTTTTATAGAAACTAGTATCTGCAGCAAATAGCTGATCTGATAAACTAAAAATTTTAAAATCTAAAAAATATAATTGCAACAATAAAGTCAGAAGATCCATCAAAAGTTAAGACCCCATAATGTTAGTTCTTGAAAATTTTGTTTACATATATCATGAAAAATGATTATACGAATTGAAAAATTATAGTACATTATAAAACTTATTTATCCAAAAATGTTATGATGGCTAGATACAAAATATAATTTTTCATTATTTAATCTACTAATGATTAATAAAATTGCGAATTAGATTACTAAAAAATGTTAGTATGCCTAAAAGTAAACAATATTGAATGACTAAATAAAAATAATAAACAATACAGATTTAAATTTTATGAAGAATTAAAAAAACACATTTTCTCAAGCAAAATATAACACGTTTTTTTTTTCTTTCTATAACTCAAAAACAAAAAACATAACTTAACATTTTTTGATAGTTACTAAATTCAATAAATTGGGATAACTGTGTGTAAAATAACATGTCCCTAGGATTGGGCACTGAACTTAGGAGCTTTTACTGCCCATAAATTCTTATTATTTCTTCGATTTCTTTTTGAAAACCTCACTTTTAAATAAATTTCCAGTTTCCTGTAAGAACATAAAAATCAGCTAACATAAGAGGAGCACCAATTTATAACGTCTAATTATACGGCCAATTTTTTATGTTCTTATGAAAAAATAGGAGAAATGGTTATTCTACATTCTATAAATCTTCAAGCAAGTTATTTTTTAATAACTGTTACATTTTGAATAATATAATTATTAATTGAGCACGAATAACTTAGCTGACAATGATTTTTTTTAAAACTTATTACAGTCAAATCATTAAATTTACAGTAGTATTCTTAATTCAAAATGATTCGAGGATTCACTATGATAAAAATACATATATATATATATGTATATGATATATATTGAAGCAAAGCATGAAATTTAACACTTAAATGTTTGAAGTGAACTTCATTACATCACACCTTTGGAAAGTGAAATTGTTGCAAGCGTCATACTGGTAATTATATTCTAAAAGAAATATAAGTGTCCATCTTAGATTTAAAAATTAGCTTTATAGTTTGAAGAAAAATTTCATACATATAATAGAGAACACCAAACTTTTTCAACTGATAAGTTTCACCAATATATTAAAATCAAGCGACTTCTAAACTATTCAAAAACAAAATCGGTTTAAATTTTTTAGTGAGTATAGTTGACTCTCATTTCTCTGAAGCACCCAAATTTGCTTTGATTCCAAAACAACTGAACCGATTAAACTTTTTGTTACATTACGAACTATGAATTCGGCAACGGATTTAAACTCTAAATTGAGGCCCTCAAGATCTCAGGAACACAAACACGTCCGTTATTTTTGTATAAATGCTTGAATAAGTGCTTTGCTTGAGTGAGTAAACACATACAATATGATGTATCTACTCTTTATTTATGTTATTAAGTTTTTAATCATCTGTAAATAAACCATCTTAGTTCTTGTATTCGTTCATCAGTTCAATTTTTCAAAAGACAGTAAATATTAATGTAATCTGTAAGTGTAGTTATTAAAGTTAACAGACATTTATTAGATACATCAACCACAAAATTAATATCACTAATTGTGCTTGTAGTTATTAATATTTGCCGACTGCCATAAATTATTAATGTTGAGTTATAATTGTTACTGAACTTAATTAGGGTACTTTTCCATTTCTCTGGGGTAGGACATGAAGTCGCTATTGCAAACTCACTAAGTGCATGTGAATTCGACTATTTTTTGAATTTTAAATAAGGTATTTTTTTAAATAAATAAATAGATTAAATAGCCGAAATTACTTTCGCCACCGAAATGGAAAAGTACCGTAATTGTTAATTAAAAATACAGTCTGATTATCCTCATAAATTCTCAGAAGAAATATTTACTTTTATCTCTT
Organism: Parasteatoda tepidariorum; assembly: GCF_043381705.1. NCBI lineage: Eukaryota > Metazoa > Arthropoda > Arachnida > Araneae > Theridiidae > Parasteatoda > Parasteatoda tepidariorum. The sequence continues at coordinate 14,989,427 of NC_092213.1, forward strand.
TATTCTTTTTATTATAAATAATCACTGTTTTCTAATTATATTGACCAATAAATCTCACTGATTAAAACATATAAATTACACATTCATAAGATTAGGTGCATATAAAATACAAATCTTGTTTTCATACAAAAGTAAATGCTCAAGTACTATACATCAGAACTTTAACTTCGAAAAAAAAAATAACCAATTCCTCTATCTTCTAGCAAAATTTATAATCAAGCATTTGTTGTTTTTTATGTTAATTTATTCTTTAGTGACATTATATTTGAAGATACATGTGGCCATTTAACAATTTATACGCAGTATTTTTAACAACGCATTTCGAGAAAATTGTGTCTATAAATTTCAAAGCTGGAGTTTTAGACGACGTATTGAAACCACAAATTGTTTTTAAGATTTATTGGTATTTTACTGGAGATATTTTTATTTCATGCAAAAATAGAAAACGAAATTGGCAGAAATTTTTATTTTATGCTCAAAATATAACTGTATAAAGTCAAATAATAAATAATTTTGCAATGCAAGCTTTTCTGCTTGCTTTCCCCCATTAGAATATCCTAATTTTAAATGGTGTTCGGATTGTTAGCGGAAAATTAATAGCGCATATTTTTAATTTGAAATATATGATAAAAGCATATTGGAATTTGATATGGTATAGAACAATTATAATATATATTTTTAGAATCATAGACAAAATTGCAGTAAAAAAAATATATATACATTGACAATCATTATATTGCTGTTTAAGCAATGAAAAATAAAAACTTTTTCGAAATTAAGTTTTAGAGCACATAATCATTTTTTTTAACATAAAATTTGTAGATTAAAAATAGGAAGAAGTAATTATGCATATTTTAAAAATTGTAAAAGATATATATATATATATATATATATATATATATACATACCTGCCAACTTTCCCGCATTTTGCGGGAGATTTTATTTTCATATTNATGCTTTAGATGTCCCCATAAAAAGTAATCGAGGCTCGATAAATCGGGAGATCGGGGTGGCCAAGGGATTGGTTCACCACGCCCAATCCATCGAGCACCAAACTGCACACTACTGCCCTCTACCGGCAATGATACCAACCGATCACTCCATTTCTCTTTCCTTTTCTTTCCCCTGTTTACGCCTCACCGCGTCACTTGCGACTATACATTCCTATACAATAAATCATTGTTACAATGTCCTGTACCTACCATTAAAGTTTGTACCATGAATTCGGGACCACCCTATATATATATGTAATTTTTTTTATTGCTAGTAACTTGAATTATTACACGTGATGAAATGATAATACTTGATGATATTACATACGATGAAATCATATTGGCAAATATTTATGGTATTTTTAACATAATTGTTAGAATCTTATACATAGTTCAGAATTACGAACCATCTTAGAGCTATATAAATTCCTAATAATCACAAAATGCTCATTCATAAGGAAACATTCCATATAATGAACATGTTTTGCCATTAGTTAGGAGGTGTTTTTTGTATATTTATTATAACTTAGGTACATAATATAAGTGTAGGTTTATGAAAATTAATATGTTTCTTTAATTTTCTGAGTTATAGAAAAAATTCAGTGATTGAACATGTTTTTATTTACTGGTAGTTTCAAGGTTTGCTTAATCAGTTAATTAACACCACTGAACTCAGAATTTACTTATGCTATAATGTTTAAAAAGTGAAAAACAAAGACACAGCTTGAAGAACAATATTTATTAATCTCTCTTTTGCTTAATGAGTAAATACATTTATGAAAAAAACACAATTAATTATACTTGTTAACAGGAAACTACATTATATCCTGCTTCTAATTTCCCAGAAAGTGCTTCTCATCAGACGGAAAAAATTCTCCATTTTTTTAAGAAAAGACTATGTGGCCATGCAAGTTAATACAATGTTCTATTGTAAGGTAGTGAATTACTATTCCCAATAAAGATAGAGATAGACTTAAAAAAATCTTAGTTTTTTTAAAAATATTCATTAATTGTTGATTTCCTGGAGTGTGTTCAGTCTCTGGATGGTTTATTCTATATTACAAATAAATCCTAACAGAGTCACCACCATTAATGATTTGGATAATCAACTTCATCTCACATTTTAGCTTGTTGCGTAAAAATAATAAAACTTAAGAACTTGAAAATATTAGGGTTTAAAAATGTATAGAGAGTACTATGGAATAAGAAAAGCATTCGAAAGTTTGTTCTAGACTTGTTATCAATTTTTAGCATTATCAATTGCCAACTTCTATTACTTAAAAACTGTTGTTTTAAAGAATAAATATTAAACATTACTTAATTAGTTCCAGAATTAATAACAGTTAAAGAATGTTATTTAAAAACTGCAGTTTTGAAGATTAAATATATATTTAATTCGAGAATTAATAACTCCTAGAAAATGTTACTTAAAGATTGCTGCTTTGAAGATTGAATATTTAATATTCAAATTAGTTCAAGAATTAATAACTGTTAATGGCTATTACTTAAAGACTGCAGTTTTAAGGATTAAATATCTAACACAGGATTATTAGCTAGTCAATTATTAATTGATAAAGATTATTTTACTTAAAAAATATTTTTTTTAGCGATTTTGAAACTTATATAAAAATGGTAAACATAAATTTCATCTACGTTTCAAACAAAACTTATCAGGGTCTTATGTTTCTAAGGTCTAACCTAAAGGTCTTGAATGACTCTATGCATGCATTTTCAAGGCACGATGCGTTTTGTCAGTGGCATTTTAAAATATTTCTTTAGCTATTTTTGAAAAGTATGTTTTTGAAATTGGCTAGTAAAAAAATTTGGTCAAAGTGTGTGCACTTGTTTACCACAAACTTATACCGCAAACTTATATATGACGTCATTAGATATGTTGAGCAATGACCAGATCTCCAATAATCACTTCTCTTTGGGACATAATTAGAGATGCTGATCAATAACCAAATCTCTAATAATCAATGATCACTTCTTTTTGGAACGTAATTAGAGATGTTGTTTTAGGACCAGATCTCTAATAATCAATAATCACTACTCTTTGACACGTAATATAAGAGATGTTGGTGAATGACCACATCTCCAACAATCAATAATCACTTCTCTTTGGGATGTAATTAGAGATGTTGGTCAATGACCAGATCTCCAATAATCAATGATCACTCCTCTTTGGAATGTAGTTAGAGATGTTGGTCTAGGACCATATCTTTAACAATTAATAACCACTTCTCTTTTGGGATGTAGTTAGAGATGTTGATTAATTTTAATCAAATGTGGAAAAAATAATTATTATGAATAAATTCTTATTTAAAGTGTTAAAGTTTTCCCAAATCAAAATACATACACATTTTTTAAAATTATCTAAGGCCTCTTTCCCTGTTTCTCAAATGAGATCTGGTATTTTGAATTTTTTATGGCGAATTTTTGTTTTGAATAAAAAACAAAAGTTTCTGTTCACTTGAAATAAAGTTTATCAGAGCCGATTGAATTTATGTCTATAAGCCCCTTCCAGCAATATTATTGAACAAACCATTATTGTTTGCCCTTTAAATTTAGTTTACTAAGTTTTTCTTCCATAACAACATAAGAACAGATAAGACGCTGTTGCCACATCAATAAATATAAAGTGATAAAAATGAAGAATTGAAGCTTAGAGGATTTTCATTATCGTTCGTATAGTTCAAAGGTTTTGAAAGCCATAAAGGCATTTTAAGTGACTGAAGACAAAATAAAAATGTAAGCAAGAAAATCGATGAAAAAAATATTTTATTGAAAAACAGCAAAATGAAACGACTTTTATAAACAATGTCACTTAAGTGGTTTATAATGTCAAGGGCATAACTTTTAAGGGCAATTTCATAAAGATATATAGTTAAAAGCCCTGTTCTCTTTCCTTTTCATAATATGCAGTCTATTTTTAAGCTTGTTTTAAATAATTTATTTGTAACTAGCTTTAAATTACAATACGATCTCTTTTAATTTCCAGATAACCATTAAATTTTTGTGGATTTTTCAAATTATTTTTGTCATAAGCCTTTCGATTTCATTGTTCAATATTTTTTAAAATTCAGCTGTTCTTTCCTCATAACAAACCGAAATGTCCATTTTATTAGTTGATTTTACTAGAGGAAACAAAACAATATTGCCTTTTCAGCTTATTTTGAACTTCAAAAAAAGTAATTATAATTCTATAATTTTTTTTGAAATACAAGTAAATAAATTTTTAATATTTCCATGCATTCAAATAATACCTTGGATATTTTGGAATCAGTACTTAAAAAAGTTGCTCTAGGCGAATTTATTCAAAAATGCAAATTAAGGGGAATTTTTAACCTCAATATTCAGTCGACATTCGAAAAAAAAATTTACTCGAAAGTTATAAATACATGCAAAGTATACTCTGGTTTTGAAAAAATTAACTGTACCTGTACGAGCTAATAATATCTCAATTTATATCTGAGTATTAAAGGGCTGATTATACCTGTTCAAAGCCTCGCTATAAACTCTGGTTTTGTAAAAGAATGTAAATACAAGTAGTTCCTCCATGTATATTCAGGTATTAAAAGGTTAATTGTACTTGCAAATGGTTAAATACCTTAAAGTATAATTGGGTTTCAAAAAGGTTAATTGTACTTACAAGTACTTTAGTTCCTTAATGTATCGTTATCTCAATGTATATTCGCGTGTACTTGCAAATAATTCACTTCCATAGAGTATCGATAAAATGAATACTCGGGTTTTAAAAGGGTTAATTGAACTTGCAAGAAATTCAGTTTCTTAATGTATCGCTACCTCAATGAATATTCGGGCTTTAACACTAGAACACCGGGTTTTAGACTTACCAATAGCAACTATTTGAAATTAATTCCACCCTCATAGAAAATTGATGTTTTTTCAAAGTAAATGAGTTTTCAAATGATGAATATTGTTAAAAATATAGTATGCAAAATTTTTTTAAGATTAATTTTATATATTCTACGCAGTGAAAATATTACAATATGATGTAATATTGTATTGCTGATCCTTTTTTCGCAAGAGCGCAAGTACTACGAAAATAAACAAACGATATGAATACAAACTTAACACTTCAGCACACAGCATGTTTTAAAAAGTTAAGTTCCATCATTAGTTAGGCATTAGCGTTGGTGTATACAGTGTACCTATGAGACATCGAAAATTTTTTTTTCTAGCATTTCCTCATATCTAGCGATGTTAAAAGGCATATTTTTTTACATTTCAGAGACTGAATTTTATCAATTTGGGGCATTCTGATGCGCTAAATATTAATTTGTAGTTTTTCGATAAACACAAAAATGAATTCGGAATGAGTAATGACGGCACAAAGAAAAGCCCGAAAAGAATTCAAGCATTGAGGACAGCAATATCACAAACATTGTAAGGAAATCCAAGAAACCTGCAACTTCTACCTCTTGTAGAATAATTACTTATCATCTAGTCCGCTAAACCTACTTGCCTACTTTACATTTTGTATTATTGTGCGATTGTAGTAAGTGACACTGCTTGACTTCTACTTAGAGCTATCGTCTGCACACACATTCGCCCGAATACTACAAAATTATGGTATTCTTTTTCGTTTGCACGTATATAGCAAACATATAGTTTTCATTTTGCTGTGCAAAGACGAATATCCTGAAGGGGAAGGGACTTTGAAATTAGGAGAAAATATTCTTTTTTTCAAACGCAGTATTCCCATAGTATTGTTGTAGTTTTTTTACGGAAAAAAACTCATCTTCAAGATTTACTGAGGCAAAAGACAATAAACCTGCTGCTCCTGGAGTTTAGGAGTGGTTTCATAATTAGAGCATTTTACTTTCCCCAGGTTGTAATTCATTTTCCCACTTTTCAACTTGTACAAATAAAGATAGATATATTTTTTTTTGTGGATTTTATATCAGTTGAAATCAAAGATATGTAGTTTGAAAGTCATACAATAAATCTTTGCGAGTGACATTTTTTTTAACACGTTGAACCCCAATTTCTGTTCTGCATTTCATCTTTGTAATTTTTGCAGTTCTGCAATACAAAAAACAGACATAAAAGTTCAAAAATGAGCGTTTTTATTCATGAGAGTGTAAATTACCCCTTTTAGCTGTTTTATGTATTTCTATAATAATTATTTAGTCACTAATCAACTGAAGGTCATAAAATTTTGATCTAGTATGCTTAGAAACAATTTAGAAAAAGCAAAAACAAAATATGAGCTGCGAAGCTCACGTGCATCTTCAAAAATGACATAAAATGGTAAAAAAAAGGTCAAAATGACCACAATTGACCTTCCTGTGTTAAAAAAAAAGTTAAATCAGGTAGTTTTCCCTATTTAAGTACCGCAGGTAGTTTTACCCATTTTAAGTTTATAAGTTTTAAGATGAAATTCATAAAAAATATATTTTGCAGAAAAATACGCTGTCCATTGATTACTATAGTTAAAACCTGGTTTCATTGCTAAAAATCCAATCTTACTTCGTAAAGAATTTAGAGAACACAAGCGAAACCGACTGAATTACTAAAAGAAAAAGAAAATATAAAAGTAGTTGCAATAGTACTTTTAAATTGTTTCTAATGATTAATGAACTTTTCAACTCTCAACTTCAAAAAGTGGCAACGCATTTACACTTGAGATGATTTAATGACATCTAGAAGATAACAAGAAGGAAACATTCTTTCCTAATTAGTCGAAGTTTATATCCAACAGTAAAAGTTGTCACAGTTTACTGTTAACTCGAACTCTGTTGAAGTCTTGTAAAAGATCATTAGTATCATGTCAGGCAGTGGGGGTATTTTTCAACTCGAGCAACTTCAATCATTAAAATGAACACTTATGACTTTTAAAATAAAAATTAGTAATAAGAATAATGAGTTCGTTTTTTGCGTTAATGTTAAAACAATCTCGAACGAATAATATTCTTCTGTGAAAATGTGTTTGAGAAACAACTTTGTTTTTGATGGTAGTTTAATATTTGGCGTAACTGATTAAAACACTATGAAGTGGAACTTTGTTTACATTTAAACTTTGTGTTTTTAAAGCACGTAACTGTAAATTGGAATTTATAATTTACTATGAAAACTGCTTGAATTATACTATTGTGACCACTAAAAAATCAACAACTGAATGGACCAGAAATGGCCGTTTTTCCATGGTTTTACGATTCGGGTTCATTGAAGGTGTTAGATTGCACTTTCTTCGACTGTGTTTTAGTGGTTCGTAAAACAATCTAATACTTTGTGGTTCGGAATCCATTCTTTTTACAGCTGAACCCAGGTGGGTGGTCGTGCGGAGGGCGGATGATTATAGTAACTCTCAATCTTAGTTGGGATTTAATAGTACGCATAGGTGACAATATTTTCTTTGGGTTATCTTTATGGATTAATCAAGCCTACCTTCATGTCTCATTTATGCTGCTTTAGTCCAGTGTTTCCCAAAGTGTGGTACGCGTACCCCCAGTGGTACGAGAACAGTTCAGCAGGGGTACGCGCTCTTATGCGAAATATATTGCAACAAACGAAAATTTCAAAATATTTTATTTAAAAACAAAGCTAGCCATAAAAATTTACGATTACGTATTTTTCTAGTGGCTATTGTTTGCAGAGTTAACAGTTAATAATTACTGATGTCAACAGCCAATTGTGATGTTTAACTTCTGTGGAAATTTTTATAGTAGAAAAGACATTATTTTTTTTTAATAGTGGTACACAGTGTTACTAAAAATTTAGAAAGGATACACAAAAGTCATAGGTTTGGGAAACACGGCTCTAGTCTATACCCCATTGATGCCATTAGTCCATACCCAACTAATCTATATTCCATTCATGTTACGTTAACAATTAAACTAAAGATAAATAAAAATGATCGAAAGTTGAGAAAACAGTTTAGATAAAAATGGAAATGAACGGAAATGCAAAGTTTGCAGTGCTTTGCTCAGGAATTTTCATTAAATTTTAAAACTAGTTACAAAGCCTGTCAATAGATGGTGCTGTTGGATTAAATAATTATAAGTAGTCTTCTATACCAGAACATTTTAACTTAAAGTATTTACACGGGTGTACACTATTTTACCTGAGACTATGAAAAGTAGCTATTAGCCGTAAATAGTGACAGTTCCAAAATCAATTATTTTACCAGGATATCTGCGTTATCAGTTACTGAATTTCGCAACAAATTGAGTATTTTGGGGATGAATAACTGGTTTCTTGAGCAGAATGCAGCTAACTATATGATTCCGTCTCCTTCTTCAGCTTATTTTTTTTAAATAATCGGTCATTTTTGATACAACCGGTTCAATACTCCAGTTCTAATATTAATTTAAAAAAAACCAGCAAGGAAATTCAATTCGTTTATTATTAATTCGTAATAAATAATACTAATTTAAAGATGTTATCAGTTTTGATTTACTTTAGTTATCCCATTATAAAGGCAAATAAGTATTTTAGACCAAAAATAATGTTTTAAAAATAAAAAATACAGTTCATAAGATTTTAAAGAAAAAAAATCTATAAATAATATTAAATAAGTCTCAGGGTAAAAACGCGTATTTTTAATACACAATTGCTAATTTTATTAATAACAGTAAACAATTTAAATAAAAAAAGTTATCATTTTAAGCTTGAAAAGTTTAATAAACTTCACCATAAAAAAGTTTGGTGATAACAACCTAATTTTCTCATGTCGAAAGCTTTACCTCATCCCAACTGAACATAGTTGTATTTCTTTTAAAAATACTATACATTTTTTGAAACTTTCTCAATAAAATTATAAATCGACCATGAAAAGTCGAATAACAAGCAAAGAAGCTACATAAATCGTAGAAGCTTAAGAAATTCGATCTTGGAATTTGTACCATTCATACGGAAATTATGATCTGCTTTGATGTTTTTTTTCTTATATTGAGTACGTGGTTTTGGACTTAAAATGATAAATACGCGTTAGNTCACTACAGTTCTAATATTAATTAAAAAAAACCAGCAAAGAAATTCAATTCGTTTATTATTAATTCGTAATAATTAATACTAATTTAAAGATGTTATCAGCTGTGATTTACTTTAGTTATCCTATTATAAAGGCAAATAAGTATTTTAGACCAAAAATTATGTTTTAGAAATAAAAAATCTAGTTCATAAGATTTTAAAGAAAAAAAAATCTATAAATAATATTATGTAAGCCAATTTTCAGGGTAAAAATGCGTATTTTTAATACACAATTGCTAATTTTACTAATAACAGTAAACAATTTCAATAAAAAAGTTCTCATTTTAAACTTGAAAAGTTTAATAAACTTCTCCATAAAAAAGTTTGGTGATAACAACCTAATTTTCTCATGTCATATGTCTTTCGAAAGCTTTACCTCATTCCAACTGAACATAGTTGTATTTCTTTTAAAAATACTATACATTTTCTGAAACTTTCTCAATAAAATTACAAATGGACCATGAAAAGACGAATAACAAGCAAAGAAGATACATAAATCATAGAAGCTTAAGAAATTCGATCTTGGAATTTGTACCATTCATACGGAAATTATGATCTGCTTTGATGTTTTTTTTCTTATATTGAGTACGTGGTTTTGGACTTAAAATGATAAATACGCGTTAGATTTAAAATTTAAATAGTGTATAGTTTCTAAAATAAGATATTATTATTTAAAAAAAATGAAATATAGGGAATCTTTAAAATACAGTTCATAGTGTGATGAATATAGTGCATTGTTTAACTACTAAGTTAAAGTAGTAGGTATTTCTGAACTCTAAGAAATTCCATTACTAAATTGTTTCACTGTGTGTTTCACTGACTGTAACACATAACCGTAAAAAATAAAGGTCTGTCCGTATTTTCTTTTTGTAAAATATATGGCCTCTAAACCGTAAATTAACGTAGAAATTACTCTCAGTTCGGGACTTAATGTTGTTTGGGTCGTTATTTCACGTTGTTGCCCGGTATTCATTGATGGTTCATTGCTTTTTTTATGATTTTTTTTCTAAATTACTTTTGCTTTGAATAATTACTGGTTATTGATATCTGCAAAAAAATTGATACAACTTTATAAATTTATTTTTCATTTTAATTTTATGAATTATAAATTCGCTTTTGATTAGATGCCGGAAGTCAAACAAGAAATAGGGATAGATAATAGATAGATAGAGAGAAAGAATGTTAATAAGTATATATTTCGCTACTTATATTGGCGATTTTTTAAAATTATAAAATACTTCAAGCAAGTGAAATTAAAAACCGTTTCTTTGTTGAATAGTTATAATGATATAACTCTCGTAAAATAGGAAAATTATTCTTCATTTTTTCTTTCTTATTGAATCTGCATTTCTAGGTTTAATTGTTTTTTTCAAGTTTTGTTGATTATAAATCCAGGTTATCATATAATTTACGTTTTGATTAAAAATATATAAATATGTTCTAACAGAAGATAATAAAAAAACTACGTAATTATTTTACAAAATAATTTTTTTTTTGTTTTTATGAAAAATCAGCATATTTATGGACGCAATCCGCCCTACGCGGATCAGGCTACAAGCAATTAGAACGTATAAGAAGGCGAGTTGAGAGGCAATCGAATTCTTCACCCTTGTCCAATGTTTTTCGTTTGGTAGTTCTTCCTTATATTTTCGTAACAGACTAACTCCAACTGATGCTGAATCTGAACCACCCGTGATTAATAGATAGCCTTGCATAAGTCATCATTATCAAAATTGAGGGCGAAATGAAAGTTTTAAAAAACGGCTTTTTTAAAATTTAATTACTCAAAAACTATTCTACCGATTTCGCTCAAATTTTATAATTCGTTTCTTTTCCAAATGAGACATTTCGACCATTATTAAATAAATCAATAAAAATAATAAATAAGTATTAAAATTAATTTTTCATGTGGTCTTACTTTCCAATAAAAAGAAATTATAAATGCGTGCCAAAGTTTTTGGATTCGCTTAAGAAATTTTCGAGATATGCCGAAATACGTAAAAGGTGAAAGTACCAGTAAATCACCCATACTTTCGATCATCTCTTGACCACCCTAGAACAGAATTTAAGGAGTGAATCTGAAGCACTATCTTCATATATCCAAATTTGTCTGTGACCACTACGCAGTCAGATATAAATTATTATTGGAAGAATTTAGCATAATTTAACAAGCATATAGCGGGATTCCCCAACTTAAAGCCTTTATACATCGAAAATTAAATTGTTAAAATAAGTTAAAATTCATACAATGGTAATAGAATTAAATGAATGTCCATGTACAGTGCGCAAAATAAAAAAAACGTAACACTCTGAATAACTTTTGATTTAATTATTGGATCTTCACGTTTTAGGACTCAATCTTAATGGCTCGAAGGGGTGACCTCAAACTTGCTAATTAATTATTGGAGACGATATTTTAAGTTACAAAATCAGACACAAAAACGTATTTCTTTTTATAAACATGCCTATTTTTTGACGGATTTGAATTTTTGACACTCAGAATATTGGGAGTAGCCGCAATCTGGGAAATATGAGCGCTATAGGTGAGTGGTCCAAAGTTTTGACTCCTTGATGAGAATTTCACTTTTTGCGTATTTCACCATATTTCGAGAGCTGTTTAAGCGAATTGTAAACTTTTTGAAATAAATTATAAAATTCTTTTATTTAAAGATAAACTTTTAGTAAAAATTTATTAGTTTTTTATTATTTTATGTAATAATAGTCGAAAATTTTTTTCCTTGTAAGGTGTACAATTTTGTATATCATTTTTAAGAATTGAATTTTAAATGGCAAAGTACATTCGAATAGTTCCCAAGAAATCAATTTTGAAAATACGACTTCTCCTCACTGTCATATTTTCATGGAAAAATTGCAAATTCGTCAAAAAACAAGAAGTTTAATGAGCGTGTGAAGCGAGCTTGGAGAACGATGCAATCCGAAAGCAGTTCCGGGGATTAGTGGGCTTAGCGAGCAAGACTTCAATTACCCTAGCGTTTATAAATTCTAAATAAACTAATTTTCAATTCCATTTTAATTAAACTTAAAATGCTAAAATAATATTTAATATTCCAATTGTCCTAAGAATTCATTTTGGAATTGTCACAAGAAGTAGTGAAGCTTGTAATCTGAATTGGAAATTGCCTACTTTCATACGCAACGCGATACCCCAAAAGTTCTATAAAATGTTTCTAGAAACACTGGATTCAGGTAGCTATAAATCAACTGGACAGTCTAGTTTATATGATTGTATATGAATGGAGATCTTTGACTTCAGATGGCCTTTCTCTTTGTTTCCCAAATACCGCAAGAAAAAGATTCCATATACGAATCAATATGATCCTAGAAATCATTTAAATGTTTCAGAAATTTATGTCTGAGCTTTGAATATAACTCCGTCATTTTTCAATTGATGCAGTAAAACTTTATGAAAATATATGGATCAAACATAAATAGTAAATATCCTATACGGACGAATTAAGTCCCATATTCATTTTATGCATTGAAACGAACAAAATGAATATGGGACACTGTAGCAGTGTACAATATTAATATCGAAGTTTAAAAAAATAAATAACATTACTTTTAAAAGGATCATGTACGAAATCCTTTTTTGTTTAATTTTTTTACCGTTTTATATTAAAAAAAGTGAAAAAGGTCAACAAATCATTAAAAATATGTTGCTTCGAAATTTTGGTGCAATTGAAAATAGTTAAGTTTATTTTGAATATGCAGATTGACAAATAAGTTCTCATACAATATTTCATCAGTGAGCTTTCAATTGTGAACACAGCCCGAAATTGTTGTTCAAGATATTGGACACGGTTTGAGCTACGTGTTTAAAAAATGGACACAGCTCAATCTGCGAGTTTAAGAAAATGGACCCAGCTCGAAATGCATGTTTAAGAAAATGGACACAGCAAAAAATTAGACTTGATGGATTTTTACAATATTCTGGCAGTTTTTACAATAATTTCTTTTGCTGGCTGAATTCATTAAAATTAGAGATTTTTGCAAAATCCCAAAAATATATATAAAGAAAAATATTTCTTAGCAAGATAGTTGCCTTATAATTTTATAATTAACTATTTTATAACCGTCTTTGAACAGCCGACCCAATTTTTGGGATTACGACTACTAATGCTCATCTACGTAGCCTTGCAATTTTGAACCCATTAAAGAAGACAAGGGAACTCATGGATTAAATATTGGGTATAATTTGCCTTCGTGGAGGACTTTTTGATGAAACTTACCCTCATTTGCGTTGCATGGAGAGGAAGGCCACGAGAACCTCCGACGGTTAGCCTGACGGCAAGGGGACTCTAATCCATGATCCATCTACCACTGAGGATATCTCACGACAACACTGTTGTCAGTGCAAGCCGGATGCGGATTTCGTATCTACTGGGATTCGAACCCGGTTCACCTCATAGGAAGGTGAACGCTCTATCCCCTAAGCCATGGCGGCTCAAGATAGTTGTGTTCGAAAAAAAAAAAGAAATATACTATCAGTTTGGGGCAGAGAAAACCTAGCTGATTTTCTACCCCAAGATGAATGGGGCAGATGAATGGCCTTCAAGCCATCCTTATCTAAATCCATTGGATTTTATTACGTGGAAGTATGTGTTGTTAAGTTGAATGATGATAAATATACAAATTTTATCGAATTTTGGAATATTATACACATTGAAAAATCCGGATCAAATTACTGTAAGAAGTACCAGCACTCAGTGTGCCAGTTTTTTTACCACAAATTATAATTTTACCTCAAAATTGTACTGAGCAAACATGTATCGTAATTTATACTGTACATGTTTTCTTTCGTTCCATAATTTTTACGGAACAAAAAGTCGGATATACTGTAATTTTTACTGTAATAAAATCATTGAATCCCTGTAGATTATTACATAAATTAGGGTATAAAATATTACGGACATTTGATTTCACGCCAAAATAGATCATACACATACATTCTCAGGATGCCAGTACTTTTTACTGTAGATATACTGTAGATACTTTTTACTACAGATTTTAATAGTGTACTGAGAGTTTTGGAAAAAAAATACTATGTGTGTTGCTCGTCCTGCCTGCTCAGAATTTGTTCCAGAATTAGATAAATGGTTAACTAAATAGTTAAAGGTTTTAAAATTAGATAAAAAGATTGTAACCCATTTGAATTATGCTATATAACTTATTAGGAATGCTATAAATGACGACATCAATTTTTCTTTAAGATTTTTTTTCTTGGTTTTAGTGTTTAAAATGAAAGATTCATATTTTGTCTTTCATTATTATTAAAAAAGATTAATGGTTCTTATAAAATGTTAATTTTTAAAATATATTTGTCCCACAAATTTTATACAATTAATATTAGTAGGTTTTAAAAAACATTTATTTACAGTTGAAAAAAAATTTTTTAATGGAGAATAAAGTCTATAAATTTTAAACTGCAAAAAAAACTCGGTAAATCTTTAACCAGCATTTGGTGCAAAGTTTCTCATTATCCCAAAGTTTAGTTAAATGAAAGATCATTTAATTTAAGTCACACCATAAATTGGAAAGTATGAACTGGAAATACTTCCATGGTGCAACTGACTGCACCAAAATTAGGTAAAAGACGCAAAACTTTGACGGTAACTGTAAACTGAACGATGCTTGTTAAGGACACCATGTTTTCTTAGCAGCTCCGTGTCTGTGTACCGGGACGACTAATGCAAGTTGTTTCAAGTTTCTACTTTTTTAGTTAGGTAAATGGCTTATTTGCTTTAATCAAAGTTCATTTCTTTTATGTAGCCTTCTTAAATTTTTTCGGCGTCTTAAAAAGGGTTAGAGTTATGTCATGAAGTAATTTCTTACGGTAAATAGTTTAGTACTTTAAAAGTACATAATAAAGGTGGAACAGTCCTCTGCTTTTATATATATATAAAAAAAGAAAGAATGAAAATAGGTGTTTTGTTCCTTCAAAACACATACTTTGGGTACAACTGATATTTATAACTAGTAAAAATACCAAAATATGGTAAAATTGAGCTCTATTTTACGTGGCCAGCAACTGAATACTTATTTAAAGAGCAACGTGGCTCGGAATTTTTAACAGTGAACAATTCAAAATCAGGAGAATGGAGATTAGGACAACTAAGTATTATTTTTTGGATAAAAACAAATTTCCCTCTATTATTAAATTTATTAATAATATAATTAAATTTATTATATTTTAATAATTAAAAAGATCATTATTTTAATAATTAATTATTAGAAATTTCTTATCCTAAACCCTCTTATCATAGGCTTGGATAAAAAAAAATGCAACAACATTGTTACGAATTCTCTACAATGAAGAATTTATAAAATTCTCAAAATACAAATACTAACACATCGCTGATACGAAAAAGTGTAGAACTCTTGTTTTATTCTTGATCTCTCTTTACATTTCTGCCTGCTACTGATAACAAACGCATCAATAGTGTAGAAAAGAAATGGAAACACAAACTTTATCAGTTTTTCATTTCTCTATATACTTTTCTTCTATGTTTTTCTTCCATCTCTCTATATTTTTTTGTATGTTACATTTCTGAAATCCTATACTCATTTAAAATATATATGATCCAAATCATGTTAAATGAATGCAATCACGTGAACTCAAACGAAAGGAAGCATCGATTTTTTTGCTTTTATTTCATTTGATATAGCTAGAAAAGAAAAAGTGAGATTACCGGAAATGAAAGAATTTTAGAAAAAAAGAAACATCATTAAGGATATAAGCCATTTTATGGGCACTTCTTCATAACAGAAAAAGTATTTGTTGTAATATAAATTTGATTTATTTTATTTTGTTGCTTAAAAATAATATGAGCTCTTATTCATATGAAAAATGTTTTTTTTTCTTCTCTTTTCTTATAAGCCTGTTATATCTAAACTTAGAACTAAAGGAACAGATTTTATATATAT
>NC_092213.1:15005407-15041391 GCF_043381705.1 Parasteatoda tepidariorum
TATATATATATATATACTTTTTAAGCATGAGATTCGGTTAAATTTCATCTAGGAACTATCATTGTACAATGCGCCAAAAAAAACGGACCACCCTAAATAACTTTTGATCTAATAATCGGATCTTCACATTCTAAGACTCAATCTTAATGGTTCAGGAGGGTGACCTTCAATATGCTAATTTATAAGTGCAGAGGATATATAAAGTTACGAAATCAGACATTAAAACTTGCTTTCTCTGAATACGAAATATTTTAAGCTACGAATCAGACGCGAAAACGTACTTTCTGGAAAATATGGTACCAATAGTTTGGTCAGGAGAGCGCTCAAAAGTTTGGACCCCTTAATGTTAATGTTACTTTTAGCGTATTTCACAATATCTCGAGAACTTTTTAATTGGATTTGTAAAAAAAAAAAAATCAGAAAATTATAAAATTCATTTATCCAAAGATAATTCCATGCAAAATATAACTTTTAGTAAATATTTGTTACGTTTTATTATTTTATATAAGGTCGAGAAAATTTTGAATTGTAAGGTACACAATTTTTCCCGTCAGTTTAAAGAATATAATTTTACAAAGTAAAATAAAAAAAAATCGTACTAAATCAATCGTATAGTTTCTAAGAAATTAAATTTTAAATATCTGAAATTTTTGAAATTCAAATCAACGTAGAAAGTAAAACTAGCATTGATTGGTCTAAATTTTGGAGAGCTCTCCTGACCGAACTAATAGGAGCGTCTTTCCCAGATTGCGGCTCCCCCCCAAAACCCGAATCCATGCGAAATTCAGGATGATTCGTTTGTTCTGGTACACTGTCTTCTGTACGCAATTAAAAAATTGAGTCACCCAGAATAACTTTTGTTGTAATGACCAGATTTTCACATTTTAGGATTAAATCTTAATGGTTCGAGGGTGAGACCTAATGTATTATAATTTGTAAGCGCAGACGATGTTTTAAGTTACGAAATAGACAGATAAACGTTCTTTATTTGAAATAGCACACCCTTTTTTCCCCAGATTTGAATTCCTGACCCTCAAAATTTGGCAAGGGAAAGACGCAAGCTGGAAGCTATGGTCTCAATAGTTTGATCGGGCGAGCCGTCAAAAGTATAGACTTTTAATGTTGATTATACTTTTCGGGAAATCTCGTTATAGTTCGTTATATCTTCGCTATATCTTAAGAACTGTTTAAGGAAATTGAAAAATTTTCGCCTACAGTTATATAAAATTAATTTATTCAAAGATAGTTTAATGCAAAAAAAATCAAATATCATTTGTATCTTTCTTTATTTTTTATTATTTTGTTAAATAATGATCTAAATTTTTTTAATTGTAAGGTGTATAAATTTTTGAAGAATGCAATTTTATAAGGCATTTTTTCTTTTTTTTTGGTTTATGTCATATTTCGAGAACTTTTCAAGAGAATCAAAAACTTTTTGAAACAGGATTATAAAATTTGCCGATCAAGAGATAGCTTTAGAAGGATAACTTTGGAACCTAAGAATTAATAAAATATTTTTTATTAATTCTTTGTTATTTTCTGAAATAATAAATATTATTTCAAATATTAGTTTTTAATTGTAAGTTACACAATATTTTGCATTTATTTAAAGAATGTAATTTAGAATGGAAAAATAAAAAAAAAATAAAAAATTGAGGAATCAGCCACATAGTTTTTTATAAATCGATTTTCCTATTTACGATACTGATATAGTAAATAACACTGATATTATAAATATAAATGTTTGGAGGTAAGGGAGGATTTTCATAAAGGCTAGGTAGGCTACATCTTAGGGCCCTAAGAACAAAAATATCTCTTTTTAGCAGTTCTCGGAGTTTTTTGAAATTGCATACCCTAGAGCCGTGATGGCTCAGGGAATAGAGTGTTTGCCTTCCACATATTCAAACCGGGTTCGAATCCCAGTAATGGCTTGTCGATACGAATCCGCATCCGGCTGGCACCGACCACAGTGCTGACGTGAAATATCCTCAGTGGTAAACAGAACATGAGCTAGACTCCCCTTGCTGTCAGGCTGACCGTGGGAGGTTCTCGAGGTCTTCCTTTCCATTAACGCACATGCGGGTTAGTTCCATCAAAGAGTCCTCCACGAAGGCAAATTTCTCTCTCTACTTGATCCAGGAGTTCCTCTCCAAGAAAAACTTTTTTTTTTATTGATCGGTATTGGCTAAAATTGAAAATAATTCCTCTCCAATTTCTTGTTAAATAATTGCAATTCCTTTTACCTTTTTTCAGTGTCGCATTTTTAGAACCATCTTCGTTTACGTTTGATTACTCCAAAGAAATAGACATGTTTACTATATCAATAGGGGTTTAGATGGAAAACAGATATCACTTTTTTGCCAATTTGCCTACTTTACTACTTTTTTGCCTACTTTAATTTTTAAAATTAGATTTTTTTAATTAAATTTTTTTTCTATCCCCCTAACCAATATTTTTTCTGCATTCCTATTTATGAATGATATCAAGTGATTTTAGATTGTTATAAAACATCACTTTTTAACTAATTATAGGAGAAAAAAAGTTAATACACTGTAAAAAATTACGGTATAAAGTACCGTCACTTTGGATGCATCATCCGTAAAATCTATTTTACCTAACTCTATTTTTATCGTAAAATATTGTATCGTAAATTTACTGCATTATTTATTTATTTAGAATGATTCAGTTATTTTTGCTGTAATTCTTACTGTAAATATTGCGTTACATCAGAATTTTTGTTCTTTAACATGTTACGGTAAAATTGGAATTTATGGTAAAAAGCACCAGCATCTTGAATGCCGGTACTTTTTACCCTAATTTACTCTTCATTTTTATAAAGTGAAATCATTATTTTAAAACGTTCTTTTAGCGTGCATAAAAATATTCATCGTCTTAAAATGTTATTTAAATCTTGCTAATATATACATTTCTATTCACTTTTACAAAACACTCATTTAACTTCCAAAAAACTTTTACGTCTGTCTTTGTTTGAAAACAAAATATAAATTCCCGATTTAATTACAGAAAACATACCTTTACATTTTTTTATCCTAATCTATTTCATAAAAGAATGGCATATTCCCCTTTAAAAAATGAAGTTTTTAAAAATTGCAATTTCTACATTTTTCCTTCGTTTTATATTATTTGACTTGTATTTCAAAAAAGGAAAAATAATCTTCCAATCTAAGAGAATAATGATAACAATAATGCAGCGCTTTTCTAAAATTGTTTTTTAAATTTAATTCGAGAGTTATTCGAAAATTCCCTTGCAAAGTCTTTAAATACATAATATATCAAACAAAAAGCAGAAAATATCTCCAATGAAAAATGTAATTCTAGAAGAAAAGGAGTTTCAAGAAACTTTTTTTTACATAAAAGGGCTTTAATTTAATTCTATACTTTCAACTGACGTCCGAAAAAAGGTTAGAATGTAATTAGTGGAACAAAGTTTCCCTTGAAAAGCGAAATCATGTAACTTTTTCATTGAAGAAAATAACAAAAAGAAACTTAATAAATGCAAAAAATAAAAATTGTTATCGCCTTTGGAGTATACTGTACAAAATTTTACCTTGAGTTTGGAATATTAAATTTTTTTTTAATAAATTTATTATCTTCCAGAATTTTGGAAAAAATATAAATTTACTGTCAAATGCACCTTTTAATGCCGCCAGAGAATTGCTGTTTACAAAGAGAAGCAAAAAGTACTTTATCTCATCATTATTAGTTCAGCGTACTGCACAATTAAATATTCTAAAAGAGTCTTATAAAATTTCTATTTGAATAAGCATTGTTTGCTTTAATTTTTTTTACTACGAAAAAAGATCAAAAGTTGTTATGTTTACTTTAATATACATAGTTTCAATTTTAATGACGGGAGTTTAAATTTCTGTGAACAGTTCGTAATATTTTTTTTAATTCTAATTGTTTGTTTTTAAGGTCTTGGAAATAACTAATTGAGTAAAAAATTACGGAAAATAAAACCTTTTTTTCCCTCAAAGATAAATTATTCATTTTTAGAAATTTAAAAAAAAACATATAAATTTATCCGGTGTGATGAAAATGTGTTAACTTGTTAACCAAATTTTTCTAAAATACAATGTTTAATATTGCAAATAGTTGAAGATTAATTTTTTTTAATAAATTTATTATTGTCTCTTCTTTTGAAGATAATTGTCATAAAAGTGTCTATTTTCTTTATTTAAGAAAATTATACAAAACTAAGTGTATGTATAATATATTCATAATTTTTTTATTTTTGGGTTAATGGGAAATATATGTGTTTGATGCGTGCTGACATGTAGTTAAAAATAAAGTATCTCTAAACATTTTCAAATGGTCTACTGCCATGTGGTGTATAAATTATGAAATGAACATGATTCCCGGTATAAGAAAAATACTTTTTAAATTTTGTTTGGCTCGTTACTTTTGAACACTCATACCCGGAAATATCACGGGCACAACAAATAGAGTGCAACACTTTACCCCGTCACTTTATTGGGAGCGAAAAAGAGGGGGATAGTTAGCAAACAGCCTCGTGGTCGGGGCTTAAATAGTAAAATCACCAATGATTTAATTTAAATATGTGATTTAGTGCAATTGAGAAAAAGAAAAAGACAGAAACATACTCATTTATTTAACCGCATATGAAATACATCCAAAACAAAATTTCATTATTTAAAAACAATTTTTCTTTAAAATAAGCAAATAAATAAAATTCATACACGCAGTTTTTTACATTGTAGAAAGAGAACATTTTGTTTTCTTCCTTATTTATCTTGATTTTGCAAACCTGGCAAAATTTTATTCTTGGAATTCCTTATGGCCGACGTAGAGCTAATTATTACAGCCATAGAACTGTTGAAATTGCATCTTATTACTTGAAGATCCGATTAACAAGTCAGAAGTTATTGAGTTGTTCGGATTTTCATTTTTTGCTCTGTACTAATAAGTTTTAGAAAAGAATTAACTTTAGAAAAAAAAAGTAAATCTGACGAAAAACAAAATTAATTTAATGTTCATGAAGTCTCTATTGTTTTAGGACTAACTTTTGTCATCAATTACGGATTTCAGCCTTTAAATTTATAACTCTTCAGGCATTTTAATTCATGGAACCTCTATTTTGTTCTATATGCATGGTAATGATCCATTTATACTATCTAACTATATTTAATAAGTTTATTATTTTTCTTTCTTTTCGATTAAATATCCATTTATAAGCCATTTTTAGCAGGAATATGCTATACTCAGTTTAAAATATTATATTATTATTGATCTATATCATGAAATATTCATGAACATTTTAGAGTTTAATATATTTTTATCCGCCATGCACTGATTTAGAAAGTGATATTTGCGCAAACACTTTCGTGATTCGAAAATACGAAAAAACTAATCGAAAATGGAAAAAAAGGAAAAACGTTATTAAACGAAAAGGGATCTTATATCATTGTAGTTTAAAAAGTTATTTAAATTTTAAAAAGTAATTCAGTTTTACATTCTTTGAAATTTTAGTTATTTCACGTGCCTTACATCCTAGCAAAAAATAATTTTAATATCGGGAAGAAACACCCATAAAGAAAACTTTATCAAATTTTATCTCATTTCTTCAGCGAAGATATATATTAAGATAGTGGAATTTATCTTGATTTACTTACTGGGTCAATTAAATTTACTTTTGGTTGTAAAACTGGGTTGATTTAACTTTTTTAATCATAATTTAGTAAAATCTATTTTTCTGAAAACAAAACGATACTTAAATTAATACTGAGCATTTCTTTGTTTAAAAATAATTACAATTTATAACTCTTTCATTAATAATAAAATTCATTGTTTAACTAATATGGTTTATACTCGTACATCATTTTTTTAAAAATATTTTTTTAAAAATAACTTAGTTAAATTTGTTTTTCCGAAAATAGATCAATGCTTAAGCGAACAAAGAACTTGTATAACATTTAAAATTACAATAATATGCATTTGCTTTATTAATGCAATTTATTATCAATTTGTCATGGAGTTCAACATTAAATATTTATTTTAGTTTTCCTAAGTTTAAAAAACGTCATGCGTAGAGCAACTGATAAAATTTAAAAAACGTGTAACTAATGTGTGTAATTTATGACGAATAACGAATTACGAATAACGAGTTACCATGCAACGTATATTTTTGTTTTATTTACAGTAATATTCCGAAATTTATTTTATTTCAATTTTTAAAATATGAAGTAGAAGTTCAGGATAGCCTGTTTGGCAGAGCGCTGAATTCACGTGTGTGAGTCTCTTCACGTAGTAAATGATGAGTCATGCTCGTCAAATCTGGTGGATCACGAAGTCCTCCATGCTCTCATAAAAAATTATACCTCTGAGAGTACTGAAGTGGAGATTGCTCATTTTCTGGTTCTGGTCGAATTTACGATCTGTGGGCGAATGATATATGACTGAGTCCAATCCGAAAACGGGTGTGACGAACAGATGGCGCCACTGGAAGACAAGAAGAATCGCACACCTTGCCTTAATAGCCTACGACAACAAGATTAATTTAAAATAGTATATGCTACATATATATGTACCATATGAAATATATATTTGGCTTGTTTTTTATGCATAAAATGTATAATCGAATAGAATGTATAAAAAATATATTATCGTTCTATAATATATTTATTAAACATAATAAATTTTAAATGCATTATGTTAAATAAATATATTATAGAAAAATGCGAAAGTTCTGAATTTGTAATTCAATCTACAACTGTAATACACTGTAAAAATTGCGGTTCAAATTTCGGTAAAAAATACCGCAACAGTGCAGCTTAAATCAAGTAGTAGAAAAAATAAAATACATCAAGAAGCAGTTAAAGCCAATCACCCCATCACTATGAATGTTTTTAAACTGTAAAATAAAAAAGAAAGACATTACGACTTTAGTTTCGTCAAACATTTTTTCTCAGGTGACAGAGATCGTTAAATGGTGATATAATCAAATAGGAGGTGTAGTTAACAAAGTTAAAGATCAAATCAGGCATTTAGTTAAGCCTACAAAAAAAATAAATAAAGAGATTTCTTAACCATTCTCTGAAATCTCAATTAATAAAAAGAATTTTACTTTTTTCTCTACCTTGAAGCTAATCTTACAACTCATTACCTTCATCATGCAAAGTAAAAGTAAACTATTCCTTTAATGACTTTCTTAAAACATTGAAAAGAAGGTGTAATGAATTTTTCTTTACTGGATTTTTTTATTGTGTATTTACTGTAGATTAATTGACATTTCTCTGTTCTCGTCATTTTGCAATGTGCTAGCTAGGTTAATAGGAAAAGTCTACAGAATTTCAATCTGCCTGATATTTTTAGGTTTATTACTAGCAGACATTGAAATAAGCCTTTTGGCTAATTAGGAAATTTATAAAACTTAATCGAGCTGAATACGTCTAATAAACCTTGCACTTACAATAAACCTTTTATGAATTCTATTTGTGAAAACTCTTCACTACTTTGGTGAACTACACAAAACTATAGTACAAAAAACTCTTCTCTATAAAATGAATGAAGCTACGATTAATGATATATTAATTAGCCTAAATGGAAGACTTGTTGCAATAGGCATAAAAAATTTCAAACCCATTATAAAATACAAGTCACCTAGCCGTTGCAAAATGACAGCAGCTGCTTGAAGGGAGTCGTCTTATGACACCACCATGCGTTTTGCTGCAAAGATCAACTAAAAAAAGAAACAAAACATTTTAGTACTTCAATAAAAGTAATGTTGAAATGAAAATATCTTATACTTTGTGCTGAGTATTAGCAAAGCAAACAACATGGATGAAGCAAAAAAAGTCATAGTTTCCATAAACAAGAACTTTCCTCAGAACTGTTCACTTATTTGCAACAAAGGTGTTATTAATTATGTGAGCTAAGTATTTAGTTTACTAAGGTTTTTTTCCCTCCAAAATTAAACGAATTTTAACTTTACTTTCATTAACTTCGTAAAGTTAAAAGAATTAGCAGAGTCAAATCCTGAAACAATACATTTTAAATAAAAAAGTAAACGCAAATAAAAATTAATTTAGATATAAGGGCGCTGCTCCAGTGCTAAAATACAGCGAAACCAAATAAATGAATTTTTCGATAAAAAGTTCAAATCAGTTTTTGCACTTTTTTGACGTGTAATCGATAATTGGGTACTTTTAACCAGTGATTGGCATCATTCACGAATATTTTATTCATGACTAAATTTATTCAGAATAAATTTATTCTGAATGATTATTCATATGAAAATTTAGTCATTATTCATCATTCATTATGCAAATGTATAAAAATTTTTGAATAATGATTGATGAATAAACTCATTAGTCATGACTAATTTTTCTGAATAAAATTTGAATAACCAGCAGAAAATGCAATCGATATGTCTTTATCTATAACGAGATGTAAAACATCGTTTGTTCTTAAACGTCTTATTTTAGGAATTAAACTATAAAACTAAGACAAGTATGACTATTTATTTTTATGTTATTTTAACTTACTCCAGCGTAACATACTTAGTTGTGCTAAAAAGTAGGTTTATAACAGTTCAGTTACTTAAGTTCATTTTGAAATTTTGTTCCAAAATCTATAAAACGCAATTTTTTATAGTTTTTGAAAGCAAACGATAACATTATTTTAAATTTTTAAATAAAATTTTAATTAAAAAAATTAAACCCTTTTTTGCCATGTTACCATTTCTCAAAAGTATGCATTATGTTAGACAAAAGTAAATTTTCTCAAACATTATATAAATATACTTGAAAAGGATTAACGTTTTATTTGTAGTTGTCATAATCGTAGTCAATTAGAGTATTCCGTGCCCATTTTTGTTGACCAGTGAAATTATTCAGTTATTCTTGACTAATGAATAAAGGATACTGAATAACGAATAATGAATGATTTATTCTTTATTCAAAATATTTCTGACAAATGAATAAATCTTTATTCATCATTCATTATTCAGATTTTGAATAATTATTCATCATTCTTTATTCATTATTCTGAATGACAAATGCCCATCTCTGCTTTCAACTCGAGAAGACGACAATCTCTGATAAAACAGATACGTGACTTACGACTGCAGCGCCAGTTGATATTTTATAAACACGATGGAGTTTTAAAAATTAGTTAAGTTTCTCCTAAAAAGTTAGAATGTTACTTTACTTGAAGTTAACTAAACTATACACTCTATAACTCATCGAATTAGTTATAATTCTTTCTCGTCTGCAACTTTTACTTAATTTAAATTTATTGAATTTTCATTTATTTTACTGTAACCATGATATATTTTTTTGTTTTTTTATACCTAGCAACTTCGATGCCTAATTAGTTTGTTTAGGTTCCGTATGGCTTCGTGCCTGTATTTGTTTAAGTAAGGAATATATAGTGATGGAATTGAAATCGCTGTGAAAGAATCATAGTGATAGAATGAGTCACTTAAAAGAATTGAGACTTGACTTGGTAGGCTTACTCAAAATAGAAAGGAAACAATAGTTGCTAACGTAAATAAATGTCACATTTCAACAACCAATCAGGATCAAGATGCCCACACTACGTCACTTGCAGGTATCCCACTAAAGCAAATTAAGCTTGCTTACCGGTTTCATATTACTTTTTTAAACCTAGATGAAAGATTTTTTTCGAACCTAGATGCTATTAAAATATTTTCTTTTCTTAATATTGCAGCTTAATTAATACTAAGAGTTTATATTGAGAGTATAAACGTGAGTACTCAAAATATCTAGGTGCGTTTGGGGTATCTATCCGCTGTTCATACCCAAAACTTTCGTTTTCTACTTATCAGTTATAAAGATCCGAAAGATCAGTTGGCGACTGGTTTTTCGGGTTGATTTCCACACGAACAATTGTACTAATGAGTAAAATTTTTAATAGCACGATGCATTGTTTGAAATATATCGCAATATTTTCACTATTCCAACTTCTACATTGATGTCAATATTTTTGCAATCACAGTAAAATGTAGCAACATTCACAACAATATCGCTTATTCAGTACTTTTTGCTTTATATAATATTTACGATATTCGATGCACCTATGTGAATAAACTTTAACCAGTGACTTGCGTAATTCAAAACGTGGTATTTTTACACGTATTTGAGATCTTGGATTCATAGTACTCATAATCGATAAGTAGTAATTTTCTTTTAAAAGTTTATGAAGTTCAAATTTAACAGATAATAATACAAAGTTTAGGAGTTTAATAATCGTTATCAGAAAAGATGTGAGCAACTAATTATTATTGTTAATAGTTGGCATTTAAATATTTTAGTATTAGAATTTAAGAAATTTAAAAAAAAATTGAAAATGGAATACCGTTTTGGCGAATAAGAATGAACACATTTATGTTTAAAATAATCGCTGACGATTCGATACAATATTTCATCACTTTTTGATAATTTAGCTTGCATATTTGTTTCTAGCACGTTTTACTTCTGCACTTAAACTAATAGTTTAGTGAGTTTTAAAATACTTAATGTTTTCTTGTCGCTTCGTCTGCCTCTTATTCGGCCAAATATTTTTTTTAAAAAGTTGTTTCTATGACAACGCGTGTTTTTACATGAAACAATGGTTTTTATCAATGAAATTTTATATTTTTGATACTGTGCGTGCTGTTGAGGTGAATGTTAACAAAACATCTCTTGAAAATTTGCAAACTGATTGAGAAGACAATACATATCGGTATTCTCCTTCTTAAGTTTTTATAAACCAGATCGGCTTTCGCTTACAGTGCGATTGTTCCTTCGCTTGTGTTGAAACCCAAATGCGTTTTATATTAATATATTTATAGATAATATATATGTATTATATTATATTCTGAGATATATATTTATAATCTCTATTGTTAAATAAATATTTACGTTTTTAAAAATTTATCTGAAAAATTGTTAAATAACAATTTGTTTAATTGTTATTTTACCATATTTAAACGAAACTGTCATATAAACATAAATAAGAGGGTATTCAAACAGTTAACAGTATTAAAAACCGCTTATTAACTGCTCTCATCTAATACAGTTAAGCAACCAGAATTTTTTCTATCAAACTAGATCCACGTAACGAAGCAGTTTACTTCCTGGCACATATTATTGTCGAGGGGGTTAATCTGCCCATCTCATGCCAACAGAGCGGGGTTTAAGTTCCAGCGTTGACACAGCAATATTTCCTCCATTCCCTCCAATACATGAAGAATTTACAATGTCCTACATTTCCAAATTTGTGACTCTGAACCATTAAAATACGATATTTTCATTAATACATAGATGGCAGCACCATAAATTTGTTTCCTTTTTTCACTGTTTTGATACCATGGTAGTTGTAAATGGTTAACCGTATTGTTTGTACTCGTGATTTTTTCACCATACTAGCAATAAACGGTTTCAATACCGGAAAGGTGAAACATGTTCTCTGCCGTAAACTTTATGGTTACAGCTAATGGATAGACAGTTGACCATAATTTTTCTATAATTTTAAGAATGAAAATTCTAACAAGGTACGAATATTTCATTACTAAACTATACTACTATTTTATTACTTTTTTAAAAATTTTCATTCTTTAGAAATTCTTTGTTGGAGAATATCCTTTGAAATAATAACTATTAATGTATTTCAGCAAATATAAATTGTTTACAATTTTTTTTGTTACTTTATATCACTTTCAGAATTTGTTTTGTTTCTTAGTAATATTTATGCTTTCCTCTAAACCACAATAGATATATTTGCATCATTTTACTATAATTTACATAATACACTTCAAATATATAAATAAACTATTAGAGCCGCAATGGCTTAGTTGAAAGGGCATACAACTGTCAGTGTAAAGAACTGGGTTTTGATATTCAAGGGCAGTTTGAAAAAGCACACCCAGCTTCAGATCGATGGATACCTGCTTGTCTGGGAAGTAAAAGCGGCCTGTACGCAGTATTACGCAGTTAGTCACAAAATTGTGAAGCTTTCCAAGCAAAATTGTCAAGCTACCTCATGCCCAAAACGAACTGTTGCGTGAATGCTTTACTTTTTAAGTAAATTTTATAAATAAGTTTATTTTTTTTTTAAAACTTACGAAATCAATAATTAAATGTTTTGCTTTTTTGATAAGAAAAATTGAATAATTTACAAATGATGTTTTGGAAAAAGAAACAAATACATCCTGTGGTGAAGAAAAAAATTAAAAAAAACATATCCTATTCATCCTAAAAATATATTCTATCTATATCCAATAATTTTACAACACTGTAAACAAATTTATCACAACACTGAAAATGGTTTTGTGAAATACCATGGATAATTCTTGGTTAAATAACATCAATAGCAGTTCTTAGTGAAGGGAAAACCTAAAATGTTTCATGACACTTCTTTTGAGGCAGAGTATACTCCTTTTGCTGGTTTCACTTCTTTTGTTATTCTCGAAATAAAATTAGTTTTCAAATCAACCACATACACAACACAACAGACACAATTTAACACAATTAAAACAAATTCTAAATAAAAAAGTGAACTAAATCAAAATGAACCTATTTCTAATTAGGCTTAACCGAGAAAAAGTGGATAGAAGTTCAATATCATAAAATTATTTAAAATATTTGACAGATATATCTAAATTATCTTAGCATAATTATTACAAATAAACCCATACCACCTTTTGTAGACATGAACTTCTATACCAGTGGCTGTTTAGTAAAGTGTGAGAAGACAAAACAATAGTAAACAATCTACTGTTGCCATATGACGGTTTTCAAACATACGCCAAAATTAGTGATTTCAGAGGCGAAATCATTCATAAATGATGCAAATGTATTAGAGCTTGGTGTAAACATTCTCCATTGATTTTGTTTAGAATTAAATACCCTTTTTAAATGGTATAGCTGATGGTCATGATAGCCTGGTTGTTAGAATGTTGGACTTGTGTTCGTGAGAACGGGAGTTCGAATCCAGCAGGCCGAAATGCTGGCTGGTGCACGTTAAATCAGTTGGGGTCGCAAAGTCCTCCAAGTTCCGATAAGAAATCAATACATAAAGAGGTACTGATCCAAGACCTCCTTTGCCTTTTGATTTGAGTTAAAAATTACAGGGCTACGGAGTTGAACATTGATAGTCGTAAACTCACATTTATGTCGGTTGTTTAACTAAGGTAATCAAATAAAATGGTATAGATGAAAACGTTCGATTCGGTGTTTATTCACAAAAATTTTAGCACTGATTTCGGACAAGAATCACGTTAGTTTATACAGTTACAGTTGTGCACACGCTTTATAATTATAGTGCAAGAAGTATGGAAATATATTTATCTACTATATACAAAAAACCATTAAGATCTCGCGTTCATAAAGTTTTAAATAAAATTTCCATGATTGAAAAGTGAAATAATTCCTCTTCTCTGCTTGTTTTCCAAGAATAAAAGTATTTTCCTCTGACACTTCGCAAACAAAAATGTATGGAAATATTTTGACAACAATTTTTATTCTTGCGTAAATAGTTTCGAAGTTTCATGCCACATACCTGACACCTTTAACGTGAAAGAATCTTTTTCTTTTGCAAAAATGTGGTATTGAGGTCTTGAAAAATCTAAATAATAGTTGAGAAGATTTTCAGGTTCAATTTCTAAAATATCATCAAAAGAAATGTCTTGAAAAAAAAATTGCAAATGCGTTTTACCTTTTATCTTTATTTCCTTTTATTTATTTGTCGTGGACACAATGCAAATGAAAAAATAAGCAGTCGTTTTCAAACTTTTGTAAATGCTAGTACATTTCAGAAATATATATATATGCTGCTCTGTTATATATTAAAATACACAAAATTAACAAGTATCTTCGACGAGTTATTTCAAAACCTATAAATCTTAATTGGAAGTTGTATCATTAAGATAATAATTGTTAAAGGCAGTAATTTAGGTCAAAAAAATGACAAAAATTTCCATGCAAGCAATAAATACTTTTGAGCAGTTATTGAGTAAAAATTTTAGATATTTGTATGACATCTTTCTGAAAACAATGTTTTAGGACGAGCTTGATGTAAAAAAAAAAAAAAAAAGAATTTTGGAAGGAAAAAAAATAAGACTTACCACTAAATTACTCAGTCAAATGTTGCAGGTATAAAAGACCAGGTTTCTTTTTTTATTTGAATTTAAGTACATATTAGTTACCAGTATTTATCCTCATAAACCTGCTGCAATAGTCATGGATTTGTATACAATTCTGTTGGAAAGTTTAAGTAAGACATTTCGGTTTTTGCAGAAATGTTTAATAGGTGACTTAGTAAGTAATTTGGATTCGGGTGAACACCTGCCTCCGGGTAATTTTTGGTAAAAATATCCGTTACCGAAGATGGCTGTCGCTTAATCATCGGACTTCTCATATATATGTTTACATTGTTTGATTTGCATGAAACTTGAGTCAGTATGCTCTCATTACTATTTACATAACGAAAAGCAACATGTTTAGATCTCAGGATTCTAGTTTCCATGATGCCTAACAAATCACAGATGGCGCCTAATATTGAAGTCTTATTAATATGTTTTTTAAGCTTAAAACCTTGGATACTATAGTTTAAAATTAAAATAAATGGGATAAACATAATTTTTTTAAGGAAAGTAAAAAGGAGCGCACTACTAAAAAATAAAAATAAAAATAAAAAGCGCAAGCGATAGCTGCACAGATGTGACTTACTTTTCAGAAACTTCCCCTTCTCTTCCCGAACCGCTGTTGTCTGAAATCATTTAAAAACCCTCTTAAAGTCATCCTATTAGATTCCAAAGCTGTGGGAGTAGTTTTACTGATAGCAGCGCATGGCTTTTTATCTGAATGTTATGAACAGACAAAAGTCGTGTGGTATCACCATTTCCAATGCGTATCCAAAGTTCCTGAACGCAAAATCGACTCAGAGTTGCCTGATGAAACAAAACAAACTCCATTATGTCAGCGTCAGTACTAACGAAAATGATTTTAGTAAATTTGCATATTAATGTACGTTTTGAGCAAATAACCATTCTAAAGTATCCTTTTCTACTGACAAAAAATGCAATTCAGGGTGATACCTCATCTGTCCCATGTTGTTTGAATCAACGAAGCTATCAGTATCTATGCAATAAATACTTGTAAAATTGCTCCTTGATGATTCCTAGAAAGTGCTTACCTGGACAATCAATAGAACATCTTCAGAGATGTCGGCAATATCTATAACAATGCTTATAACTTATCTTTACATTTTTTCAGGTTTTTTTGATTAGGGTAAACCAACCAGTGAAGGAACGCTACCCAGTGAAGGAACATTTCATATATATTGATTAAAAATAAGAATTTGAAAGTTTCTCTTTAGTTTGATTGGTAACAATAGCTTACTGCCAAACAATAGGAAGTCATCTAGCAATGTTTTGGATTACCTGGTCACATAAACTTCTCTGGAAAAAAGTTTGAATTTGTTATTATCTCTACAACACCTTGTCTCTTTGAAAAAAAATTATAAGGTGAGTGTTTGTATTTATATGTTTGAAGTGGAATTAATTGCATGTAATAGTTTTATGTTTCGCACTGTGAAAAAGAGAATTTAAAATATAGTTATTGAAGTTAGGTTTTAATTTTTTAAGCACCATAGCATAATCAAGTACTGAGATAAGGGGGTGTTTATTCACTGGATCACCAAACGATGAAAAACTAGTGAAGGAACAAATGTTCCTTTACTGCTTTTTTTTCTAAGTTAATGTAAGTAAAAGATAAACTTTTATTTTCTTGTACCTTTAGTGATGTTCCGCATTAAAAGTATGTTAAAAATACGAAAAACAACTTCTGAATAGTGAGGGAAAAGGCATGTTCCTTTGCTGGGCATAGATTTCCCAGAGAATGAATATGTTGACACTTTAATTTTCAATTCATGATTATAAAAAAAAAGTTAACATTTTCCAAATGTTATAATTTCAAGAATAGGCTTGTTTTTAAATATTTGTATGGCTTATAAATTCATAAAGAGCATTAAAAAATAACCAAAATTAAGTGTTCCTTTACTGGGTGTTCATTCACTGGTAAGAGCTGTTCCTTCACTTGGTCTTCTTACTACTTGTTATTTGAACCTCCAAAACTTTAAAACAATATTATGTAAGTTCTCTACAATTTTTTTACATAATTTGCAATTAGTAACAAATATGTTGACACTGTCATTTAACTAAAATTACGAATTTTGAAATTAATATGATTTTTTAAAAGCCAAGCGAAGCTTAAGTGTTCCTTCACTGGTTAGTTTACCCTAATGGTTGACAACAGATTCTTTCACAATTCTTTGTGATGCCTTCAGTATATGACGAAAAAGCATAAATTGTTTTTCCAAATGTTTTCTTTGCATTTGTCATAATTTTTTGAACCGAACTCAAGACATCAGACCTGAACATGTTGCTGTTGGTGTTATTGCCGTGAGATGCTTCTAATTCTTTTATTGGTGTACTTTTTTGTGCCATTGACCGCAACCCCTGTTCAATAAACAGTGAAAAATTGGTTGCATTTTTTTCATCTTTTTTTTCGGTGCGTAATCTAATATCACGCAAAAGTTGTTAATTCACGTAGATATTATCGATAAAGTTTCTTTTATATGAAAATGTGAGAAATATGACTTGAATATTACAAAAATTTAACAAACAAAGCATCACGAGTTTCATTAATTTTAGTTAGGTGGAAACATTTACATAATTGAGTGAAAAAATACTCTATCCATTAAAAACTTAATTTTTATAATTAAAATTCGAGTTATTCGAATATTAAATTATTAATATCATTTTGCAATGAGCCAGGCTTATTAGAAAAATTCTCAATTTTTAAAATCTGCATGATAATTTTTAAGCTAATAACGATCAGTATTCCCTTCATTAAAAAACTGTCTAGATTTTCTTAATAAGCCTGAATCAGTTTAGGCTTACAGCAATAAAACTTTTAACAATGCACTTCCACCATTTAGAGCTTATTGTGATCTGATTAGTTTAGTCTAAAACAGCATTGTGTGATATATTTTGAAATAAACGCCCTTAAAAAATTAACGTGTTTTTGAGGTTTATTTGAGGTTGCTTTGAGAGGTCAAGATTGATTTGATGTTTAGTTCAAGTTGACTTCAAAAACTACCTCAAAATATCAACCTCCAAAGGTTGAGGATCAAGGTGCGTGAAGTTGTTTTACTCATATTTGAGGTTGTTTTATTTTGAGGAAATCTACTTTAGAGCAACCAGCTTAGAGAGATTATTTTTGAGGTGTACAGAATATTTTTTCTAAACTTCAGGCAAATAAGTATATTTGAGGTGCGAATAATTACACCCTATCTCCACTAAAAGTATTGCTGAGTTATATATGATGTTGATTTTATGAGGTGTAAATGGGGTTTATTAATGAGGTTAATTTTGGTGCAAATTACAACCTCCTTTATCTTAGGTGTATTTTTTTACATGTGTCAACCTCAAAAACAGCTCATTTTTCTGTAAAGACGTTTCAATAAGCCTCAAATGTTTCAGGCTGATCAAGAAATACTGTTATTTTTCTTAAATTAGCCTTCTGCGTATTCAAAATGATGGTGGCTGTTGGCAAATTAATCAATTTGTCTATGGCATTTACAGAAATGTCCTTCGATACAACTGTAAAAAATTTCAGAAACTAATTGACTCGACAGAAAGGCTTCCGAAAATCTAAGAAAACTTCTTTTCATAAAATGTTTCTGATCATTTGAGAAATATTTGTTTTATTTTCAAAAGTATGAAGCCTAATTGCATTACCACCGATTCAGCTTCAGAGGTGTTTCACAAGCATTTCTTGATATTTTATCCAGTGTAGAATACTTTTTTTTGCATATATTATTTAAAATTAACCCTAAGGTCACTTAAAGAATCGTTTTGTGCTTAATAATGAAAAATAAAACTACTTATTTTACTTAAATACGTGACTGGGTGGCGCAGTTGGTTTGTCGTCGGCCTTCTGGGCCCAAGTTTGCGAGCTCGATCCCCGGCTCAGACTCCAGATTTTTGGGATGCAGAAAACTCTCAGCTGCCATGTCGTCTGATTATGCGGCACTAAAAGATTCCTGGAGTGCCTTGGCTCTTGGAATTTCCGGAAAATTAAATTCCTAGTGCACTTTAGCATCCAAAATTGAGTCTCGGTGCTGCCATCTAGTGTGGCAGAAACTAGACGTCCAAATTAACATGGCCAACGGTATCTCACCCATTGTGGTGGTACTGAAAGAGTGGATACCACTTCTGGAGAACGCACAAGGTTTGCTCATCGGAAGACTAAAAATTACTTAAATACAATAAATAATCGCGATTACTAAGGGTAATTATACGATAACTTCACGAATATCATTGATAAACGCAATTTTAAACGAGTATATTACCATGAATTCTTAGAAATTTAATTTGAGTAATATAAATATTATCAGAGAACAGTATAAGGTTGATTTTATAGTCAGAAACAACTTTTCACCCAAAGCCCAACAGGATTTATAAATGGTTAGTAAATAAACCACGCAAGCTTGAAGCAATTTTAAATTTAACTATGCTGGTTTACGCACTCTGCATTAAGCTTCCATAAACAACCTTTTATAGCTTCTACAATACAAAACTGGGAAAGCCTTCCGAAATCGAGGATGAATCATCAAACGCAAATCAAGAGAAGAAAGCGTTCTCAAACATCGGATAAATTTATCTTCTAGAATTTTGTTTTAGATTTTATTACCATCACTGAAACTAAGTTTATATACGTGGGCCTTCTTATACTTTATTTAAAACTTTAAAAGTGAAAGTTGGCCTGATCATTAAGTTTTCTACACAAGGAAGTTGCCTGGACAAACCTAGAATGAAAAAAGGCAAAAGCGTTGCTCATAGTAAAAGTTAAAAATTGAGATTTTGAAGTTTTTTGAATGCACTCATTTATTATTTAAGGAAATAAGCGTGGTTTTCTAATATTTCTACTAAGTTCATGAAAGGGTAAGATTGTTAACCATTCTATGTTAACCAAATAATAATTATTTATGCTTAGAAAATATCGCAATGCATAATTAATTGTGTACTGATTTCTAATATCAATAGAATCATTATGAGTCAACCCAAGAATGGGTTTGCAATTAGAATCTAGACATTTTTTTCTACGTTAATTTCATTGTTACATTGTTTTAAATCATTCGGAATAGGATTCTAAAATCTTTCGGAATCAATGTTTTTTTTTGGAGTTATCTCGAGTTAATTTAGTTAATATTAATATTAAAATGGAAATTTTAAAATGGAATATTTCCGTATATAATATTAAAATAGAATGTCAAGTAGAGAAAAATGAAGCTTTTCAACTCTTCCATCCTTTTACTTTTGATCTGAGAACGCGAAAAACTTCTCGTGACATTTGTACTGTGTATGGATATGATGCCATATTTGTGAAGTGATAAAACAGCTTGTGATTGGAATTTCAAGTCAAAAATTGTGATTTTGATCTTCAAAGTCGCATCTCGTTCTGTCCATCCAGTTGATTTCAATTTTTCAACTTTTCGGCAACTTTTCCTATGAAAGTAAGGCATTGAAAAGCTTGTTGAACTATAAACTATAAACAATAATAATATATATAATAACTATAAACAGCAAAGGAGAATACATTTTTCGTTAATTAATTGAATATTTTTTATTGAAAATAAGCTTTTAAATAAACAGTGAGAAAAGGATTGTAAATTAGGAAGCAGTTATAAACAACGTGGGGAAATGCATTACAGGTAAATTAGTAATTATTTTTATTGACAAAAAGCTTAAAAAATGTAAAAATAAGATCCAGTAAGAACTTAGTTGCCAACCAAATAATATTATTTATTTCTCTGTTTTCAAAGTTTATAATTAATATGAATGAAAATAAAATAAATGTCGGAAAACTAAGTGCTTCCGTTTCAAAGAAACTATTTTTCTAAAGAAATTCCCGCAAACGTTATAAGGCCTCCACTGCTGCGTTTTCATTAGCCTATAACTATATAAAAGCAAATAGCATTATAAATTTAGACGCATTAAATCACCTTATAAGAGCATTATCATGGGAAAATTACTTTTCATTTTTCTGAGCATAGCATAATTCATTTCAAACCTAGTCATAAATTATTCAGAAAAAGTGCGAAAATTTAAAAGCATAATAAGCGTTTTTACAAAAATATCTCCTTGCAAGTGTTAAAAAAATAGTTAAATTCTTTTTCTTTTTTGCATAATATTTTAAGCTTATTTACCTCGATTTGTTAAAGAAATAGAGCTCTTTTAAATTTTTCAGGAAACTATTAGGAATTAACGAAAATATCACAGGTTATACTAAACTGTTTAAATAACTATTGAACAAGAAATGTGTATATGGCAGAGAATTTAAATAATAAAACTTTTTTAAATTGCAATTATAAACCTTTATTATACAGATAACTTTTCGTGAAATTCCAGATTAGTATAAAAAATAATGGTAAAGTAGAATGTAAACAATTGAGAGAATTTCAAGCTGTTTGCCTGTTATATGAGACTGCTTAACTCTGTCGATATGGG
This sequence comes from Parasteatoda tepidariorum, assembly GCF_043381705.1. Taxonomy (NCBI): domain Eukaryota; kingdom Metazoa; phylum Arthropoda; class Arachnida; order Araneae; family Theridiidae; genus Parasteatoda; species Parasteatoda tepidariorum. Next base: position 15,025,965 of record NC_092213.1, read on the forward strand.
AACAAAATACAAATTAAAACTTTAAGCTCTGGTAACTGTAGTTGACGTTCCATAATCCTCGAAAATTGTTTTGTAATTTTATATGGTTGACTTCAATTTATACTCACTTGATTTCACGCAGATTTGCTGTTGTTGGCAAGTAGCATAGATAACAACAACATATGGTTGACTTTTCAAACTAGACAAATTGACTTTTCAAGTTCGCTACTAAGATAAACTGCATTTGCAAAGAATGCTGTAGCGTAAAATTTTAAATTGAAATAAATAGTATGTAATAGAAAAATTTTCAATGACAAAACAATAATTATGCTCTTAAAAAACACTAATCACTTTTAACCTTTCAACTTTTAAATCAGTTTGTTTCAGTTTTTCGTTGACCATGCCAGAAGCGATTACGCTTTCATGCTTATGGCAGCTCACACTCTTGATAATTCAATTCTTTGTTGCGAAAGTGAAAAAGAAATGAGGATTTTCACCATTACCGTGTAAGAGAAATAAATACATCGATGATTTGATTTATATACGTTAGAATGCTACTTTGAAATTACATTTGGAACAAAAAATGCACAGAATTTCCCCTGAATATATTTCCGTTCTTGGATGCACAATAGTTTCAAGTCCTTTATTCCAAGATAAACACGTACAACAGAATAAAACAAAGAAATAAATGGAAAACTATATATATAGTTTTAAAAAAAAAGTTGAATCCATCCACTAGTTATCCGAATCTGTTACGTAGGATATAATCAATTCAGTAACGCGAATATTTAACATACATAAACAGTGATTGGATACATAAACAACACTCATATTAAATCAATTTTGTGCCGCTTTTTCAGTTGGTCAATTCTATTTTTTACTTACAGTTCGTTCATCAGGAGTTGGCACTTGGCTCCACCTTTTCGGACGAAGAGTTCATTTAAGGACGGGGAGTATAGGGAGAAACATCCTCGCGCTTGAAATTGTGATAACCCTTACTACTCGCCAAACGTAAACTGTGAATTCTTTTACGGTCACTTACTTCGCTTTATCATCTGCTATTATATCTTTCGTTACTCTAGCTAATTAAATATATTGCAACAAAATGTCTCAAAAAGGACATACTATTCACTCAAAAGAAAGAAATGTCATTGAATTTATGAAATATTTAATGTTAAAAAATGCACATAAGAATTGCAAAATAATTATTTTTGACATACTATCGCCAAATAGCAACCTTGTTCAGGATTGTTCTCAGCCTTCTCCCAAAAATAGCGAAATAGTATCGTCGGATACCACGTGATGAAGGCGGAGTCAAGTGCCAACTCCTGATAAACGAACTATACTTTAAGTGTATCAAGATTAAATCTTAAATACAAATATTAAAGAAATTGAATGTTCAACAATAATCCTAAAATAAATTTTAAAATTGAATTGTATAATTGAATTGATGCAATGAAAATAGCAGTATTTTGAATATTAAATGCTTAAACTGGTAATCCCTATTCAGAAAGAAATAAAAGTAATTAATAGAGATTATGAATTCTCAATTCTGAAACTCATTATTGTCTTTGTGATTAAGTTAAGAGGAAATGTACGCTAGATTGAAAAACTGCAACCATATCGACAAACTTGGAGAAAAGTTCCGCAATCGCATCAGGCAAATATTAAATTTCCCATTATCGATTCATCATAAGCTCTAAGGTTAATTGCAAGTTAAATCAATTTATTTGTTGATAAATAAAGTTGGATGCTTAGAGCTTATTTAAAGCAAAGAATTGAGAGAAATATATTTGAAAAAAAAAAAGGAATTAATAGTAAGTTTTGATTGCTACTTATTTAAATAAATTTAATTTATGTACGAAGCATGTTATGTCAGTACCATTACAGAAAAATTCGCCTAAAAAAGTGCTTTTTAGAGCAAAATTTAGACCATTCTCTGAAATAAAACTATCACTTTTGGCGATTCCAGCAATCCTTGAGCTGTATTTTGGTTAATTTTGAGAATTATTTCGTAACAAAATCACGTGCTCTGTAATGAATGCGAATTCTTAAATGTATAACGAAAATGCTTCATCAACTTAAAACCTCATCACAGGAATGGAGACTAGATGATTGAGGATAAAGAATAAATCGATGGGCCTGAGTAGTGGTGAAGGAGCTCGCCCTTTACCATAAAGATTCCGGGTTCGAATCCCACTTAAGGTGTGAGTGTAATTTATCTCCATGTTTTATCTGTCATTCTTGTGTTATTACATTGATAAACCTATATGGTGCCCACGATAAAGAGATTTTTTGCTACTACAGTGAAGTTAGTAAATTAAGCACTTCGACTTTTTTTTCTGGAAAAGAATTAGAATAACGAAATATTTTTTTTAATTTTGACAGAATTCGTTTTTTTAAAGAAACGGCCATAGTTTTTTCGTCAATTTTCCTCGGGCATATAACAGGAAATTGCTTTGTCAAAAACGATGAAAGTTTTGTGATATTTAATTATCTATTTTTTACTAGTCTATCAACATTTTACAGCAACAGGATTAGCAATCGTCTTAAATAGTTTGAACTCTTACTAACACATGTAAACGCAATGCAGTCCGGCTGTCTAACGTCAGTGTGTAAACTGACATTCAACCAGAGAACCAATTGCGCATGCGCGGATCTGCCACTTTGGTCGCCGTAGAACGAAACGGATTCGCGCGCAGGTCGTCGGGCTACCGAAGCGGAGGTGCCATCCCCTCCGCAGAGGATCAAAATTGTGATGGCATGTCTTCGGATCATCCTCCGGGATGTTTCCCAGACNTGCTCCTTATTCAAATAAATTTAATTTATGTACGAAGCATGTAATGTCAGTACCATTACAGTCAGTACCGTAGTTTCCCCATCCCTGCCTTAGGTAGATCAGAGACAGATCATATGACACTAGAATCTCGGCTAATTTCAGACGTATTAGGTCCATATATAGATGATATATTTGTCTGAATCAACTTTAGTTCGAACATAATCTAAGGTTAATGAAAGAAGTTTTGGAGCTGCTGCAAACACACTTGAGAAAAACTTTGGAATATTGCTGTAGCAATATTTTGTTCAGAAACCTAACTTAAAACTGGTTTTTTGAATTCTATATTTAAATTTATAAAAGGAAAATAAGAATCTTAAAAATTATTCTCATTTACTAGAAATTTTTTTCTTCAGCAGTTGGGACAAGTGAAGGACTGCCGTACATTTAAGTTGCTTAAAAAAAAAAAATAATCTTATTTTTATGATCATGTTAAAATCCATATTAAAAAAAAGCTCCCTCATCCCGAAAATATACATGCATAAGTCAGGAAAAGTATAAGGTGCTATAGAGGCTTAGAAAAGAACTTTTTTTTTTGTAAAAATGATCTAAATCTAATAACAACGTCAGCATTGAAAAGTAGTCTAAAAATACGTATTAAGAGTATTGTTTACATAATACCTGCATTACTTAAAAAAAAACACAAGTCACAAAAAAGGTATTTGGGAAGAAAAGTTTTGTTTGGGGTCTTTTTACTTTGGCCAAATGGCACATACTGAACCACAGACAAGTAAATAGATATCTTCCTATTCAAGTTGGCTGTCTTTAGAAAGCAGATGCTTTCAGAAAAACATACTAGCTAAGATATTTGACACGAGGTATACATAAAATATACATCACCAGAAAAAGTCAAAAGTATGGTATGTATATCGGTTACAATATGCATGTTTTCAGTTCTTTTCTTTATGCCAATATCCTTTTTCTGTGAAAAAACGTATTATTTTCAACATGAAGCTTTTTTATTCCAATAAGATTTTAAGTTTTTATGCAAGAAAGCAAACCTTTGCAGGTTTGATACAAATATTTTTCTCACTTCACTTATTATATATATTTAGTTTTTTTGTAGCATTTTGTATGCAATAATTCTTATTCAAATTAAAATTTTGCTGCAATTGTTTCATTTTAAAAGCATTTATTATGGTTCAAAAACTATACTGCAGTCGTCTACTTCTGAAAATTTCTCCTCATAACGAAATTTCAAATTAGAACCTTAACTAACATTCATATTACTTCTGATGTAACAAAGTGATTACTGCCCTGCAATACCTTTTTAAGGCTTTTATCTTTTCGACTTTAGTCAGTTTTTGAATTTTTCAGGCGTTAATCTTTTCAAATTTCCTCCTTTATTGGAATTTTGCAATGCTGATATTTTCGACTTTCTTCATTTTTAAAATATTTCATACGTTTAACTTTTCAACTTTTGCCATTTTTTGTAACTTTTAAGACTTTTACTTTATTAAATTTCGTCATTTTTAGATAAAAATACAATTCATTTTCTGATTAAATAAAAATTTCGTGAAATCAGAAATTTCGAAGTCTTGTATCCTGTTTTACAGTTTTGCTTTTACTACGAGCTTGTCATTAACCTCATATTATTAATTCCAATGATAATGCCAATTCTTTAGTTTTAAGAATTCTTACTGTATTAAAAAACATAAATACATTAGTCTTGTTAATGCGAATTTTTTCCAATAACTGTGCTGTAAATTGGAAGGCTGATTGAAATTCAGAATATTTTTCATAAAAAAGTGATGCTTTAATTTTTAGATCCTTATCTTTTCAAATTTTGTCATTTCTGGAAAATTTCAGACATTTATCATTTTTACTTTCTTCAACTTTTCCTCGGTTTCAAATTATTTAGTACATTATCTGTTTGACATTGATTATTTTTAAAAATTAAATTTTCAAATATTCATTTCAACTTTTGATTATTTTCAGAATTTTTCAGACATTTATCATTTCGACTATCGATTATTTTCAGACGTTTATCATTTATACTTTCTATATCTTATCGTCATTTTTGTATTTTTACCATGTTTATCGTTCGAATTTTGTCAATTTTGATACAAAATTTTACAAATATACAATTTTGATGAAAAATTCTTCCATCATTTACTTTGTTTCTTATTCCATACAGCCTGATTGCAATTTTTACAAAAATTTCTTTTGGCATGAATAATGAAGAAATATATAGAATGAATTTTTTTTTTTGCATTTTTAAAATGCCAGCTCAAACTAAGCGCGAATTACAAAGTCTGAGAAAGGAAACCGAAAATTTTATGCCTCCAAGCTCTGAAATTAGAAATCTTTTTTATTCATTAAGCACTTGCGGCAAAATAATGCTAATTATTTGAAATAATAATTATTTGAATCAATTTCAAATTAATCAAGAGATGATTTTCAGTTGAAAAATAGGATTAAAATAATTAGCAAATTATTAATTCATACATGCCATTTTTTTCCAAGTATTTCCAAATTATTATTATACTCTTTTTTTTACTAAAAAATTGCAATTCGAAAGTTCAAAAATAACTTTGTATTTCAATTACATATTCTTTAAGTAGACAAATATCAATAATATCAAATAGATAATCACGTATAATATTTCATAACTTGAATTTTTTTTTCTCTTCAAATTACTGACTTGTTTTCAATTAAACTTTCAAAAAATTAGTTTTGCGTTAATAATCACGATTTTATCGTATTCGACAATAATATGACATTCAACAACGATTTAACTATTATATTAAAAAAATAATACTTATTTAGGAGAAGCTTTATACGATAAATTTCATTCTTTTTCTCTGCAAATTTTCAAAGTAAAGAATCATATCTATTAATATTTACATTGTGATCAGCCTTCAAATAATAATCCATAAGTATTATATGTTCACAATTTTGAAAGCTTTCAATTTTTAATGGTACACTTTAAAAAATTTCCATAAAATTGCGAGAGTTAGACATTAGATTATACGGTTAGCTTCTTTCTTGAAGGAAAAAAAGCCAGTACCAGTAACTGTAATGGCTTTGAGCAAAATTAATTGGTTTGACAGTTAATTTATCCAGCCAGCTCTCTTCTTTGAGTTTAGAGCTCAGTGCCCGTAATTGTAAGGAACTTCAATAACATTATTAGAGTTGACGTTTAAGTTATATATAAATCTATCTCAATTCGGGAATGAAAAGTGCGCAAAAAATAAACGAAGCACCGTGAATAATTTTTAATCTAATAATCGGATTTTCACGTACTAGGACTCAATCTTAATGGATCAGAATGGAAAGCTCAAATATGCTTAATAATTATTGCCGATGATATATCAAGTTACAAAATTAGACACAAAATCTTAGTTTCATCGAATAAAAGTCCCTTTTTTGACGGATTGTGATTTATAACTCCGGAAATATAGGGAGTGGGTAATTTTGTGGGCAATTTTGTCCCACTGTGGGTAATTTTGTCCCAAAAGTATGCTCAGGAGAGGGATCGAAAGTTTGGATCCCTTAAAAATAATGTATTTTGCCATATTTCGAGTGCTTTTAAAGTGAACTGAAAATATTTTGCACACAAGTATAAAATTTGGTTATTTAAAGATAATTCTGCGCATTTGATTAAATAAATTTGTCGAATAATTAATTTTTTAGAAATTCAATTTTAATACCTGATTTTCTTAAATATAAATTTCTTGCGAGCAATTCGACTGATTTCAAAAAATTTTTGCATAAAAGAAACATATCAATGGAAAATTATTTTTTTTTTTTAAAAATGTTGTCAAAAGTTGTATACCTCACAATTGTAATTTTTTCCCACTAGTATTGAAAAACAATAAAAATAATGATACAAATATCTAATAATTATATTTTTTGCATTGAAATATATTCGGGTAAAGGAATTCCTTAAAGTGCTCTCTAGATACAGTGAAATACACAAAAAGTAAAATTAATGCAAAAATATCCACACTTTTCCACTTTTCTGACCAAGCCATTGCATAGTGGTCCAGCATCCAAGGTTTCGTGGCCAAAATTAGTATTTTGATTAAAATTTGTTTCAGAATTTGGGGTTTTTTATGTGCAGGTAAATCGAATTCATAGTTGACATTTTGAAATACACTAAAAATACCCCAAAAAACAAGCAAAATGCCGGCAGAAATAGGGCGAGCAAAAATAAAATAAAAATAATATAGAACGTTTAAATAATTAAATATAGCCATAAAAATATGATAATTTTCGTCATTTTTTATTGAAAATGTAAAGCAAGTTATATTACAAAATAACTCGAATTAATTGCAAAATAAAGCGAAAACATGAAAAAAAAACATAATTTTTGTTTTTTGGTATATTTAGTCCACCTTTTCCATACGGGCAACATGGGGCAGGTTTTTTCGAAAGAAGAAACGTCAAAGAAGACAACCAAAAAAAGTTTAGCTCATGACATCGTGGAACTTTTTGCGGATAAGTTTCGAAAGGCATTCAAACATTGTAAAATGTCAAATGATAAGATATAAACTATAAGTTCGTCTAGAGTATTTACTCATCCAAACCATTGAAAAATTGTACTATCATTTCAAACTCATTACACTGATAAAAATGTAACAGAAAGGTGGAATTCTTATGTATATTTCTGAAATAAAAATTAAAAAGTTACATTAAAAAAAATATATTTTAACATATTTTTCATGACATTGTACTCTTGTCGGTCCAAAAAGTAAATTATAATGTTTGGAATAATTATGAATACCTAATTTGGGCTCTATTAAACCTGCCTACACACATTCAATTTTTGACTTTTGGCCAAAGATCATGGCCTTCTGGCCCACAGTGCATTGAGAACATATTACCTAGATTGCGGCTACTCTTTATATTTTGAGGATCAGAAATTCAAATCAATTGGATAAAGGTGAACTTATTCCAAGAAAGAAGGTTTTTGTGTCTGATTTCATAATTGAAAATATCTTCTGCACTTATTAATTGGCATATTTGAGATCGACTACTCTGACCATTCAGATTGAGTCCTAGAAAGCAAAAATCTGATTATTAGATCAAAAGTTAGTCAGTGTGCTTCATTGATATTTTTGCGCACTTCACCCCGTTTCTATGGTGATTATAGATATTTGAAGAATGTCGCTTTCAAACTTTATATACGTTGGTCACCACATTCTAAGAACGTTTTCCTTCTACGACAGAGGGCAGCACTACAGTAATTTCTTTTGAGCCGTGATGGCTCAGGGGGTAGAGGGTTCGCCTTCTAATGAGGCGAACCGGGATCGAATTGCAAAGGCTGGTCGATACGAATTTCGTATTCGGCTTGCAACCACCACAGTTCTAACGTAAAATATCCTCAGTGGTAGACGGATCATAGGTTAGAGTCCCATTGCCGTCAGGCTAACCGCGGAAGGTTTTTGTGGTTTTCCTCTCCATGTAACGCAAATGCGGATTAGTTCCATTAAAAAGTCCTCCACGAAAGCAAAATTTCTCTCAATAATTTATCCAGGAGTTCCCTTGTCTTCCGGATTGGGTTCAAAATTACAAGACTGCGGAGTTGAACATTAGTAGTCGTGAACCCGAAAATTGTATTAATGAATATGAATTGGGATTTTTTAAGGTTTTGAAATTTTTAGTCTGTTTAAATGAGGGGGAAATAAAAAGAAGTTGTTTGTAAAATAGGTAAATTAGTCAAAATGACTCCTACGGAGCTCCTAAAGTTAAGAAAATTGGCCCTTTGTAAGGCTTCAAAATTCTTGCACTCTTAAAATGAGGGATACACAAAAAAAGCCAATATTGAAAAGTAAAACTAGTTAAAAGGACTGCAATATTGCTTCTACGGTAAAAACAATCGGAACTTGTTAGAGCTTAAAAATTATTACTGACTTAAAATTAAAAAAATTATAAACAATTGCAAACGTATTATTGAATGAAATAAAACTAAAATTTTTCATAAATATTAGTTAGTTAGAGAAAAAAGGAAATGGAAAGGAATAAAAGGAGAGAACAGGGATGAAGACGCATCCCTTTTACTTATGTTTAGTCTGTGGTTCGATAAAATATCTAATACCCTTTTAATCCTTAGGCATATATTTTTCACTTATTTAATTTTGAGTTTTAATATTCTATCTGGATTTTTTTAAACACACAAAAATTGCTTTAGAATTGTTAATCCCGTAGCTTCTAAAAGACAAATATTTTATGAATTAATTTCTCCGAGGAATAATTTTTTGAAATAAATATTTAGCTTAACTGAATGTTGATAATAAGAATCCTTAGAAAATCAAATTTATTTCATTTGCATTCTCGAACATTTTAGTAAAGCTTTTATATGATTTCGCATGTTTAAAGAGAATTTATAAATTTATAAAAAAAATAGCATCAAAGAAAGCGATATTGAAATTCCAGGTATGTTTTATTCATAACCTTTAAGTCAAAAGCACGTTCTGTGCGTTGGAATGAATATTTGAGTTGTATAGCATTAAAACGCTTTTTTGTTGTTGAATTTCTGAGATTTATTAAGCAAACGAATAAAGTAAACAACTATTCTTTAAGTAAATGAATATAAATATTTTAAAAGCTAAAAGGCTTCGACTATGATATACGCCAACTCCATTATAGTACAATATATGCAAGAATTTGAATAACATTAGATTTAAAAAATACTTTTTCGCTTCATATTTACTATTAATGCAAATTCTTTTAATGTGTCAAGAACAAAACAAAAAAACTAAATATTCAAATGCAGGTTTTGTAAATAGAAATACTAATCTACTAATCCCTTGTCTATGGTCATGAGGCAATGCAATTTTTGTATAATAGGTGTTCCGTAAAGACTACCCCTAATAAATGCATATTTAAAGACTTTTCATTAAAAAAAAAAAAAAAAAAANAAAAAAAAAAAAAAAAAAAAAAAAAAAAAAAAAAAAAAAAAAAAAAACAATGACGAAAACACTTTGGGGATTTTCACGAAGGAAAAAAAAACTAAAACGCTATTGAAATCTAATAAATTTCATTTATGGTAGGGGGTATACGAAACTCCAAAACCTTTTTAATTACTGACAGAAAAAGAGAGGGAGGGGGGCTGAAAGTCTACTATTAGTAATATCTAAAAGCTTCAGCCTGCAATCAAGCACATTTTGTTATTCTGTGAGTCCACTTTCTTTTACTATGATTTGAATTTTTAACCTTTACTTAAATATATATTCATAATCCCCATCGTGTATATATTTATCGTTTTGAATTTTGATAAAGAACTTTTGCGTTCGTCCTGTTATTAAATTCAACTGTTTTTTCTTTGAGTAACGGCTGCTTTTTCCTATTATTTTTTAAATAAAAAAATAATTGTTGGATTTACTTGTATCCGGTAACCTTCACTTCTTTGCTACAGTGTTTGGGGATATATATTAGGGAGACCGGAAAGTAATGTCGTTTTGGCGCATTAAATATTCGTTAGTCTTTAAAACCAATTCATTTTTTTCGCTCCATTTCTATGCATTTTCGACCCGGCATTGAATGGTTGTTGCTAACGAGGGGGAATAAATTACTGATCCAAAATAAAATCTTGATAACACATGTCAAATGCCCCGAGACGACATTGCTTTTCGGTTCCCTTAATACTATTAAGCATAACTTTTTGCATTTTTTGTGGCCTGGATTTTTTTTTCAAAATTTGTAATATTTGAACAGGCAAAAAAACATTGCAACTGAGAATAAATTTAAATTGAATATAATTTGTTCATTTTTGAGGAATAGCACAAGGAATAGAATAAATACTTTAAAATTTCCCAAAAATCTTTTTGTATTATTTTAAGCTAATATATTATTTAAAAATGACTGCAAAACTATAATAAAAAGGTGTTTTTTTCCGATTTTCTTGTCCTTGAATGGAATAAAAAAATTCTACACTTTTAAAGAAAGCGAACACGAGTACTAAACTACTATTTTAATTGATCTATAAATGAGCAGCAATATTCTCTTAACTTAAATCTAATCGTGCATAAGACGAATTGAGCCATCTCGTGAGATCATTTAGTGATTAATAATCCCCCGTCTAATTTCGCTCTATAGTCTATACTCCCAATTGCATACTCCTAAACGGGTATTCAATATATTGTATTTTAGGGAGATTTATACATTAATGCACTTACTGAAATGAATAGCGAACCAAATAGCCTATTAATTACCCGCCTTCTGGACCGCTCCAAAGTCTGCAGAGCATTTAATGGTTCAGTAAGTACCAATAAAGCATTATGTTTAATTTGATTATTGATATATAATTTTTATGCATTGTTTTGGAATTACCTGCATTACAAAAAATAATTAATTTTATTACGAAAATTCCTAAATAGCTTCAAAAAGTACCTCATGTAGCTAACAAAGGAAAGGGTAAAACTTAGTGCTATAGCCCTTAATTAAAGTTATATACGACGTGAATAAAGCACAAATTTTATGAATTTTCATTTGTGTTCTGTTTAAGTTGATTTTTGCTTTACTTTAATTTATATTCTTTCATTTGAACTTCATGTATAGACTTTTATTCTTTCACTTTCATAATTGAAATGAATAGTGAACCAATTAACCTATTAATTACCCGCCTTATTGATCGTTCCAAAGTCTGCAGAGTGTTTAATGGTTCAGTAAGTACCAATAAAGCATTATGGTTAATTTGATTATTGATATATAATTTTAATGTATTGTTTTGGAATTACATGCATTACAAAAAATAATTAATATTATTACGAAAATTCCTAAATCGCTTTAAAAAGTACCTCATGCAGCTAACAAAGAAAAAGGTAAAACTTTGTGCTATAGCCTTTGACTAAAGTTATATACAACGAGAATAAAGCACAAATTTTTATGTATTTTCATTTGTGCTTTGTTCAAGTTAGTTTTTGCTTTACATAAATTTATGTATTTTCATTTGTGCTTTATTCACGTTATTTTTTGCTTTTTGTTAATTTATATTCTTTCATTTGAACTTCATGTATAGACTTTTATTCTTTCACTTTCATAATTGAAATGAATAGTCAATCAATTAGCCTATTAATTACCCGCCTTATTGATCGTTCCAAAGTCTGCAGAGTGTTTAATGGTTCAGTAAGTACAAACAAAGCATTATGCTTGATTTGATAACTGATATCTAATTTTTAAATATAGTTTTGAAATTATATGAATTAAAAAAATAATTAATATTATTTCGAAAATGCCTAAATAGCTTGAAAATGTACTTTAAATAAATGTACGTAAATGCGCCTTAAATAAAATATTCATAAGAATTTTTAATAGTTTTTAATAATTAAGAATAAAGAGATAAATGAAAATCGTTTTTGGACGTTAAAAGGTAGTGGGATGTAAATAAAATTTTTATAGAAAGCTTTAAAAGTAAAGATAATAAACAAAAAAGTTTTAAGACATATGAATGCTGTAGGAGATAAATAAAAATATTGTCAAAAATCAAAAATATTTGAAGGAAATAAAATATTTTTAGATATTTTATAGTTGTGGTGAACAGGAAAGATGAAATAAAAGCATTTTTTAAAAAAGCATTTTCTTAAAGTTTACTAAACTAAACTTAGTGGCGCGATATCCTATTGAGGGCCAATGCCTATTGTGCCCATCTCCGTTTTCTTCACCTTGGGCTCTGGGATGCATTAGCAGATGTTCAGGTTGGGTGGTCAGCCCAAAGCGGAACGTCCAATGTTTAGCCCTCAAGCATGCTTGGTACTCACTGAGGGGATAAAAGGCTGAGTCAACCTTGCTCTGCCCGAGGATCAAACTCAGGACCTGTGGGTCCTTAAAGTTTAGTACACTGTAAATAGCACTTTTGGCTGTTTTTTACACTCATTTTTTTCTTTGTACTTACTAGAAAATAAAATATTTACAATGGTATTGTTGACTGCAGTGATTGATGGTATATTACATATTACGTTAGTATATCAGGAATAAATTTTTTTTAACGGTAGGTACTGAACTTTCGTTCCTCTTCTAGGAAGTTGCTGGAGATATTACTCATTTAACGTTACCCAGTGGGCACCTGTGAACCTAAGCCACGGAGGCGTGCAACATTGCCCACGCCACACTGCCACAGGTACCCGTTTTATAGGCTGAGCCACATTCACACAATAGAGAACACAGAGAGAGACATTCATGCCGCTGAACGGGATTCGAACCTGCAACCATTGTCTTCACAGTCAGGCACGCTGACCTCTTGACCACCTGGCCGGCATCACGAATAACATGTAAAATATTTTTTTCTTGTTCAACTAGCAAATAAATTGGTTAGAATTTAAGTTTTTTTTTCAAATTAATTTGGAACTAAAAGCAGCACCATTTTTAAAACAGATATTGTTCAGAAAAGTTTGTACGCTCTTATAAACTTTATACTATATTTTAACAAAATAAGCACAAGAGAGTAAGTTTATTATCTCCTTTCTTTGAACTACATTACAATTTAAAATATTTTTCTTATACACGCTCGCAAAAAAGGAATCTTTACTTTGAGACAAAGAGTGTGATTACAATCTTTAAATAGATTGTTTTATGCTTCATAAAATGTTATAAAAGATTCCACATGCAAATCTCTGAATTTAATTAATTCAAAGGAAATTAAGTTTTGGAACAGTTTTTTAATTTCCCAAGAAACAGTAAATTAATTATGAAACTCCTAGTCGAAGGAACTCTTATTCAAGTCGCAAATTTTCGGCTTTTAAAATTTCTTTGAGAACTTTGAGAAAAGGAAGTGATAATAATTCCTTTAATTGAATATGATTTTTAGCTGAAATGTAATTTTCAGAACGCACGAAAACAAAACTTATTTTTTTGTTTTGTAGAAGATTCTGAAAATCAATATTATAAATTAACAAAAGCTATTGGTAATTCATTCGATATGATGGAAACCGTGACATGTTATGGAATACAGTAACTAGAGTAATTGCTTTAAACTGAAAACACACGTTATACCTTTGTGTAGGTAAATTAAAACTAATTGATTTCTTGTCCTTTCAAAGTTTTGCATAGAATGCTAATTTCGATTTTCTTCGCTTCCTTGGGAAAATAGTTTTATCTCATTGTTCAAATAGCATGTTTTTGTTTTCGGGCAATGTTTTTTTTAAAAAAAAATTCTATAAATGAAAGAATTGATAGAGAAAAAAACCTTCAAAGATATTATTTAATTTAAAGTATTGTTTGTTAGAAAATTGATTTGTCTAAAACATTGCTATTCTGTAAAAATTATTTGTAACATGTCAGTTTTTTTATAGTTTTTTTTAAAGAGCCTGAGAATGTCGAACAAAAAGTATAGTGACCTATGAAAACATTCCCGAAATCGACTTCCTATGCAATTTTAAACCTAATAATATGCATTAACTGATCAGTAATATTTAAACGACATCTTGTTATTTTTTGACGTTTATAAACTTCTACTTTTCGACAGAAATAGACCAAAAATATCATTAAAAAAACTGTAGCTTAGAGGGAGAAAGCGATTGCATATTTGAAAACTGCAAATCAAAATTATTCGAAATCTGTTAAAAAATCTGATGCACCATAAAAAAAATTCAGATGCAATCTGTACCTCAATGAAAAAGTTATTATAACGTTAGATTTATTCAAATAGAAAATATATTGCATGACTAATCAATTTACATACATAATCAGTGCACATAGGTGAAACAGCAATAGAATTCAGAATTGCTTTTGGGCAAGTTAATGCTACTATTTTGATTTTTTGAAATGTTCTCAAGTATAAATAACAGCGTCTTTGTTTTAAAGAATTACGATTTTTCCAATTTCTTTTCTTTTCACTTTGCAATATTTTTACTTTTCAACCATCACTAAGCAAAAAAAAAATTATATATAATGTAAAAACTCCACAAAAACATGTGATACAGTTTTTCCCCCCATCTAATTTTGATACTTATTTGTGCATGTTCAAAGAGTTAAGAAAATAGTATTTCATAAAAATACAACACTTTTTGTAATGCTTTTCTTTAAAACATTTTAAACTATTATAACTCTTTTCAGACTTTAAGGAAAGTAAGTTTTTTTACATAATACTTTAGCTACTCTGTAGGCCCTAGAGAGCCTTTTTCTTTTAAGTATAAGACAGCCTTTTGTTTCTGTTTGGAACCTCAGATATCGTTATCTGTTTTCCGATAAGATATCAGGATAACCACCTTTTTTCCTTCTGAAAAGTGCCTTTGATCAATATTTGGTTTTGTAGTACGTTGTTTACAAAAACCTCTGAAATTCTAGGAATATTTTTTGGCTTTAACTACCTAGCAAACTTAAATGCCTTACATCCGGGATTTAAGAAAACAAAAAGAATTTATTCGCCTTTTTGACATGGTTTTTAATTTTCTTTTAAATTTTTTTTTTCGTTTTCAAGAAAGCTAAGTTTTACTAATAAACCAATTATTTAGTTTATACAGTAAATCGGCACATGGAATCTAAGTTCTGAAGATTCTCGTCAGACCTTTGTTCGCCAATATTTCCATGAAGAATAGAAATACTTTTTAAAATGCGAGCA
This sequence comes from Parasteatoda tepidariorum, assembly GCF_043381705.1. NCBI lineage: Eukaryota > Metazoa > Arthropoda > Arachnida > Araneae > Theridiidae > Parasteatoda > Parasteatoda tepidariorum. The sequence goes on from NC_092213.1 coordinate 15,041,282, forward strand.
ATTGTAGTATTAAAAACTTTTTGGCGATGAACACCTTGAACAGAAGTAAAAAAAATTTAACCAAATTTTTAAAAAAAAAAAAAAAAAAAAAAAAAAAATATATATATATA